>NC_036859.1:21728486-21755959 GCF_002910315.2 Salvelinus sp. IW2-2015
ATCACTGGCTAGTCTTAGAGAGGGCTAGAGTGAGGGCAGAGAGGCCCCACTGACAATTGTCTGTAGGCATTTATAAGAGAAGTGTCTACGTGGTCGAGAACCACTGGAACCGTTGAAAATACATACATGAAGATTTATAATGTTATATAGGGATTCTGTATGGAGATTTTAAATAAGAAAGTATTATTTCTGAATATGAGCTATTCTATATAGAAATATACATATGGTGCATAGGAAGTAACGACAGGAAAATGGTTGAAGATGCACATGGAGTAATAAGGGAGATTACTGAGTGTTTGAGAAAAGTGAATGTGGATGTGAAACTTGTGTGAGTGTGGAAAGGACATGTTAAGTTGATTGAAATTTGGATATTAACTTTTTAAGGCTAGGGGCAGTATCCTGAATTCCGGATGACTGACGTGCCCAAAGTAAACTGCCTGTTACTCAGGCCCAGAAGCTAGAATATGCATATAATTGGTAGCATTGGATAGAAAACATTCTAAAGTTTCTAAAACTGTTAACATAATGTCTGTGAGTATAACAGAACTGATATGGCAGGCAAAAACCCGAGGAGAATCCACCCGGAATTTCTTTTTTTTAGGTCACAGGCCATTTCAATGCAATCCTATGGGATATTCAAAATATTTCCTCCCAGATTGCAGTTCCTATGGCTTCCACTAGATGTCAACAGTCTTTAGAAAGGGTTTCGGCTTGTTTTTTCAAAAACAAACGAGTAGTTGTAGTTTTTCCAAGGTGTCTCTTATTAGCAAAGTAGTCTTGTTGCGCGCATGAATGAGGTGCGCGCTCTTCATTATTTATCTTCCCCATTGAACATACTATTCTTCGTCCTAAATTCTATTGTTTATTTAGATATTAGAGTACCTGAGGATTAATTAGAAACTTCGTTTGACTTGTTTGGACGAACTTTACTGGTAACTTTTAGGATTCGTTTGTATGCATGTTGAACGAGTGGTTACTGAATCAAGTGCGCCAACTAAATGGACATTTTTWGGATATAAAGAAGGACTTTATCGAACAAAACGACCATTTGTTGTGTAGCTGGGACCCTTGGGATTGCAAACAGAGGAAGATCTTCAATGGTAAGTGATTTATTTTATCGCTATTTGGGATTTTGTAACGCCTGTGCTGGTTTGGAAAAGTATTTTGTTGTGGGGTGCTTTCCTCAGATAATTGCATGGTATTCTTTCGCCGTAAAGCCTTTTTGAAATCTGACACGGTGGCTGGATTAACAAGAAGTTAAGCTTTAATTTAGTGTATTGCACTTGTGATTGTATGAAAGTTAAATATTTCGAATCATTTTTTGGGAATTTCGGGCTCTGCAATTTCACCGATGTTGTCAAATCGATCCCGCTAACGGGATTTGATCCATAAGAAGGTTTTAACAGACAGAACATGGGTAAAATAATCTAGCTAACTACATTTTCAGATATTACACATTTCTAATTTTGACATAAAGTCTAGCTAGCTAGATAATGTTAGCTGGCTGGCTCGCTAGCTAACATTACGTGTATGATCTTATTATTCGTATTTCAGACATTTGCTTGACTAGCTATAGCCTAATGTTAGCTAACTAACAAGGAACCTGGTTGGTTAGCTACCTGAAGATTAATGCAGGGTAGTAACATCATGAGTTGGGATTATGGTTCATTGTTTACCTAGCTAACATGTCTTAACAAAAGACTTTCGTCTGAGTGTGCCAGAGCGCAGAATAACTGATGAATTTACGAACGCTCAACACCCATTGAATATGGCCAATGTCAGTAAACGTTGGCAAAAAAAGGTAATTAAATTGTTGCCAGCAGCACAGTTACAATCATCAACGCTCTGGATAACACAAAAACAGCCTAACCAGCTCTGCTAGGGTAAGTAAAATGGTCAGAGTGGGGTGTTCTCTTATTATGTGTCTGGAAGTAGCTAGCAAGCTAGCCAATGTTAGCCTGTTAGCATCGGCCAGAGCGTCTAGTGTGCGCTCTGAATGCTCAGAGAGCGAAAACGCTCTGAATTTACGAATGGACAATCTGACAGCACAGTTGTAGTCACCAACGCTYTAGATAACATAACAGCCTAACCAGCTCTGCTAGGGCGAGTAATGTTCAGTGAGATGTTCTCTCATTTGTGTCTGGAAGTAGCTAGGAAGTTAGCTTGGGTGCTTGACTGAATTTTTAAAATATATTTTTATAAAAAATATAAATGTTGTATTATTATTATAAACAAAACAAACGCAAAAACAGAAATATACAAACAAGTGTACATAAACCTAACAGACAGGGGTATTACATATCGAGATACATTTTCAATTTGTCAAAAAGTTTTATCGTACGTATTGCTTTTTTGTTTTTACACTTACTGATAGAATTTAAATATTATTTTGAAATKATCTTAAACAATGTGAAGAGTGGTTTGTTCTCCGCCCACTTCATTTTATGGATAAAGAATCTGCCATGAAAAATAAGCTAATTAACAATGAAAGTTAAATCAGGGTCCATATATTTTGGATCAAAATAAAACATAATATCAGAGTCTTTCGTATTAACATTAATAGTAGTTTCTTTTTAAATAAAATCTTCTGACTCACTCCAAAATCTTCTGACATAAGAACAGTCCCAAAATAAAGAGTCTCTGGGTCATAACCACAAAATACAAATTTGTTATCAATAGCTATTTGAATCTGTGTATAATAAAGGTCTTTACAGGGGWGCTTGACTGCTGTTGTTAGTACAGAACGCTCGGATCAACCCTTAAATAGACAGGGTGGGGCTAAAGCTGAAGAGGGTGTGAATGACGCTGAATGGATGTAGACAAAGAAGGGCACTCCTGTGGTAGTACCAAAACTTTCAAGGCCATTTTCTCAAAAGTGAGTTTACAAGTTTATCAACTTTCAAAGCAAAATTACTTTCCCATTGTTCCTCAACTGTAGTGTATGATATACCACTTGTTGCTCTGAGTCTCTACTTTTATCCAATGTAAAAAACATAATTTCAAATTTTGCTACATAAGACCGATTTGAGCYGGTCGGTCACATTTGGGGTATCTAGTTGATTGTGGTCTGCACACTGCAAAATGTATAGTACTTTAGACTAGAAATGCATTGAGATACTGATCTGTCATTTTTTTACAGTTTTTAATTTTAACTTTATTTAACTAGACAAGTCAGTTAAGAACATTTTTTTTTTTTTCCAATGACAGCCTAGGAACAGTGGGTTAACTACCTTGTTCATGGGCAGAACGACACATTTTTACCTTGTCAGCTCGGGATTCGATCTTGCAACATCTCAGTTACTAGTCCAATGCTCTAACCATTATGCTACCTGCCACCCCATTAACATGTCACTCGCAACAAAAGCTCCAGCTGACATGTCATTTAAATTTCCATAAATTTAATTGTGTATTGTAGCATATGTGTAACTGTATGAAGCGAAGGTCTTAAGCCATGGTTTTACAAGAAGGATTGTACAACCCAAAATGAAGGGTTTGAAATTATGAAGTGTCTAGTTTTATTTAACTCCTGATCGACACGTGTACTTGGCGCATTGAGTTGGTTGGAWCTTCTCTAGTGCGCTGATAATAAGCAATGATTAATTTAAGATTGAATTTGAGTGTCCCTGTGTAGATTTTCCACGACACACCCCTCCCCTAATTGGAGTAAACTAATGACCAACAACAGTTAGGCTTCTACTTCCAGCTTTTACATACTATATATATTTTACGGGCACAATCTATTTTACAATAGTTATCTTTTGTTTGTTTTTACTCCTATACTTCCGCTACCCTCAACCCCTCACATCTATTTCTGAAGACAATACATTTTGATTTATATTTGCCATATATTTTTAACTGTGCTGTGATCGATTGACTATGACTTTTCAAATCACCCAGTAGTGCTATCTGCAGAGTTAGCTCCATGTAAATGTTACAATTCTTCAGCCATTTCTGGACCTGCAACCAAAAACAAACTACAAGTGGACAGTGCCAAAACAAATTATTGAATGATTCTGTCTCTTTGCAGCAAAATCTGTAAAGCTGGGATGGTTGTATCCCCCATATACTGTATATAAAATTGTATTGGTTGCAAGAATTTTGTTTAATAATTTAAATTGAAAAATGGTAAGTTTTGAATCCGGCGTTGCTTTCCATATCAGTTTATAAACCATGTGCCATGGAATCTGTATATCGAAAATCTCTTCCCAACTAGTTTGCAATCTATATAGCACAGCTGTCAATTTTTTGGGTGCTTAAATGAAACTGATATACTTTTTTACTTATCACAATTTTCTTCAACCAATTTTGGTCTTCAATGCAGGGCCGAAAGACAAGTTCCTTACTTTTCCCCCTTCCACATGCCTCTTACATTTTTGCGGTAATGCTGCAATTAGTTTGTTGTAATTTTGGTTAGAGAAGACATTCCCATATATTTTTGGTAGCTGCATGTGTGACATAAGCCAACCACTTAGCTAGATATGTAACTAGCTACTAAATTAGCAAACCAAATGAACAACTGCAGAGCATTTAGCACATATTAGACAGTTAACTTAATAGTTCTAAGATAGCTAGCTGGCAAATATTGTTGTGAATTCCATACTAGATCACCTGGCGTGTACTGCACAAGAGTGAGTGACTCACATGGCTCAGGTCTCTCAACATTGTGTGCTTGTAAACAAACACCATGTGACTGGGGACTACTGGTAAACTTCATAATGAAAAATGATGTGACAGGTGAAATAAAGAACGCGTTCTTCTTTATCTCCTAATGTATTGCACAAGTTGACTGCAGGTATTTACTTAAAAAGTAGCTACAAATATTAAAATGTATAAAAAAATGTAAAATAAATCATTTTGCCGGTATTGAAAAACCATACCGTGGCTATTTCCAAATACCCTGGTATATGTAATACAGTGCATTCGGGAAGTATTCAGACCCCTTGACTTTTTCCACATTTTGTTACGTTACAGCCGTAATAGAAAATGGAGTCAATAAAAAAAAATCATCAATCTACACAAAATACCCCATAATGACAAAGCTAAAAAAGTGTTGAAATTTTTGCAAATGTATTAAAAATACAAAAGAGAAATATCTTATTTACATAAGTATTCATACCTTTGCTATGAGACTCGAAATTCAGCTCAGGTGCATCCTGTTTACATTAATCATCCTTGAGATGTTTCTACAACTTGATTGGAGTTCACCTGTGGTATATTCAATTGATTGGACACCAAAGATGGCGCCGGAAGAAATGGCAGCCATTTTACGGGCACCTAGCCAATTGTGCTATTATGTGTTTTTTTTCTCGCATTATTTGTAATTGATTTCGTACATAATGTTTCTGCCACCATATCTTACGGCAAAAATAGCTTCTTGATATCAGGACAGCGATCACTCACCTCCGATTAGACAAAGATTTTTTCTTCAACAAGCAGGACGCACAGGATGTACTTCAGACACCCGACAAGGCCAAAATCCCCGTCATTGGCAAGAGAAAGAGACACAGGTATAGAGGACACAGACGAGGGGGGGGGGCGGTCTGTGTATATTTGTAAACAACAGCTGGTGCACGAGATCTAAGGAAGTCTCTAGATTTTGCTTGCCTAAAGTAGAGTATCTCATGATAAGCTGTAGACAACACTATTTGCCAAGAGAGTTTTCATCTATTTTTTTCGTGGCCATTTATTTACCACCACAGCCGGATGCAGGCACTAAGACCGCACTCAGTCAGCTGTATAAGGAAATAAGCAAACAGGAAACCGCTCACCCAGAGGCGGCGCTCCTAGTGGTCGGGGACTTTAATGCAGGGAAACATAAATCAGTTTTACCTAATTTCTATCAGCATGTTAAATGCGCAACCAGAGGGAAAAAAATTCTAAATTATATCACCTTTACTCCACACACAGAGATGCATACAAAGCTCTCCCTCGCCCTCCATTTGGCAAATCTGACCATAATTCTATCCTCCTGATTCCGTCTTACAAACAAAAATTAAAGCAGGAAGCACCAGTGACTCTGTCTATAAAAAATTGGACAGATGAAGCAGATGCTAAACTACAGGACTGTTTTGCTAGCACAGATTGGAATATGTTCCGGGATTCTTCCGATGGCATTGAGGAGTCCCCCACATCAGTCTCTGGCCTTATCAATAAGTGCACTGAGGACGTCGTTCCTACAGTGACTGTACGTACATACCCCAACCAGAAGCCATGGATTACAGGCAACATTCGCACTGAGCTAAAGGGTAGAGCTGCCGCTTCACGATGCGGGACACTAACCCGGAAGCTTATAAGAAATCCTGCTATGCCCTCCGATGAAGCATCAAACAGGCAAAGTGCCAATACAGGACTAAGATTTAATCGTACTACACCTGCTCCGACGCTCGTCGGATGTGGCAGCGCCTGCAAACTATTACAGACTACAAAGTGAAGCACAGCTGCGAGCTGCCCAGTGACATGAGCCCACCAGATGAGCTAAATCACTTCTATGCTCGCTTAGAGGCTTGCATTAGAGATCATCAGCTGTTCCGGACGATTGTGTGATCAYGCTCTCTGTAGCCGACGTGAGTAAGACCTTTAAACAGGTCAACATTCACAAGGCCGCTGGGCCAGACGGATTACCAGGACGTGTGCTCCGGGCATGTGCTGACCAACTGGCAGGTGTCTTCACTGACATTTTCAACATGTCCCTGATTGAGTCTGTAATACCAACATGTTTCAAGCAGACCACCATAGTCCCTGTGCCCAAGAACACTAAGGTAAGCTGCCTAAATGACTACAGACCCGTAGCACTCACGTCCATAGCCATGAAGTGATTTGAAAGGCTGGTAATGGCTCAAATTAACACCATCATCCCAGAAACCCTAGACCCACTCCAATTTGCATACCGCTCAAACAGATCCACAGATGATGCAATCTCTATTGCACTCCACACTGCCCTTTCCACCTGTCAAAGAACTATGTGAGTATGCTGTTTCATTGACTACAGCTCAGCGTTCAACACCATAGTGCCCTCAAAGCTCATCACTAAGCTAAGTATCCTGGGACTAAACACCTCCCTCTGCAACTGGATCCTGTACTTCCTAACGGGCCGCCCCCAGGTGGTGAGGGTAGGTAGCAACACATCTGCCACGCTGATCCTCAACACTGGAGCCCCTCAGGGGTGCGTGCTCAGTCCCCTCCTCTACTCCTTGTTCACCAATGACTGCATGGTCAGGCACGAATCCAACACCATCATTAAGTTTGCAGACGACGCAACAGTGGTAGGCCTGATCACCGACAACGATGAGACAGCCTATAGGGAGGAGGTCAGAGACTTGGCCGGGTGGTGCAAGAATAACAACCTATCCCTCAACGTAATGTGGCGGATGAATCAGAATTAGTTGGGTAACATAGATAATTAAGATGWTTTATTTGCATAATATGCTTATGGGAGATACTTGTCATTAGAATGTATCCTTTTGGACTATAGTGTTGGCAGTTGCACTTTTCCCTAAGCTGGGGCTCAGTCACTTGGGGCCCAGAGAGGGGAGAGGTCAGGCTTGCCTGGTGCTATGCGGAATATCAGAAAGGGAAGAGAACAGAATGGAACATTGTCTTAATATGTGAATGTGTCTTTACCTATTCTTAAACCATGTGAAGGGATGGCGTGATTAATGGGGAACCAATTACTTGTCTCCACAATGTCTGTGCGCCAGTCACTCCCTCCTTTTCCCATTGGGGGGAGGTGTATGGCAGTGTTTGGAAACATTGTATGTCCTCTATGATCTTACACTTATCCTGGGACAGTGTATGACCTAGAGACTCACTCCCCTCAGTGAGCTTGTCCAGGAGTGGGGTCAAGAGGGGGTTTACTTGAGATGGGAGTATCTAGAGATGATAATTGATATATGCCATTGGATGAGTTGGTGTTTTTGTACTATGAAATACCAGGAACGAGATTAGAACCTTGTCTGAGGGACCAAACTGAACGATAATTTATAGCAAATGTTATCTGGCTAAGGGATTCTCCTTTCTCAAGAAAAAGTCGTACGGCCCAGTACATCATTGGGGCTAAGCTGCCCGCCATCCAGGACCTCTACACCAGGCGGTGGCCCTAAAAATTGTAAAAGACCCAGCCACCCCAGTCATAGACTGTTTTCTCTGCTACCACACGCCAAGTCTAGGAACCAAAGGCTTCTCAACAGCTTTTACCCCAAAGCCATAAGCCTCCTGAACAGGTAATAAAATGGCTACCTGGACTATTTGCATTGTGTCCCACCTATTGACTCTGTGCCGGTACCACCTGTATATAGCCTCGCTACTGTTATTTTCACTGTCATTTTACAGTTTTTGTTATTTCTTTACCTATATATTGTTTACCTAATACCCATTTTTACTTAAAAATTGCACTGTTGGTTAGGGCTTGTAAGTAAGCATTTCACTGTAAGGACTACACCTGTTGTATTTGGCGCACGTGACAAATAAACTTTGATTTAATTTGAATTGGAAAGGCACACACCTGTCTATATAAGGTCCCACAGATGATGACAGTGCATATCAGATCAAAAACCAAGGCATGAGGTCGAAGGAATTGTCCTTCGAGCTCCGAGACGGGATTGTGTCGAGGCACAGATCTGGGGAAGGGTACCAAAACATTTCGGCAGCATTGAAGGTGCCCAAGAACACAGTGGCCTCCATCATTCTTAAATGGAAGAAGTTTGGAACCACCAAGACTCTTTCTAGAGCTGGCTGCCAGGCAAAACTGATCAATCGGGGGAGAAGGGCCTTGGTCAGGGAGGTGACCAAGAACCCGATGGTCACTCTGACAGAGCTCCTGAGTTCCTCTGTGGGAGAACCTTCAAGAAGAACAACCATCTCTGTAGCACTCCACCAATCAGGCCTTTATGGTAGAGTGGCCAGACGGAAGCTACTCCTCAGTAAAAAGCACATGACAGCCCACTTGGAATTTGCCAAAAATGCACCTAAAGACTCTCAGACCATGAGCAACAAGATTCTCTGGTCTGATGAAACCAAGATTGAACTCTTTGTTCTGAATGCCAAGCGTCACATTTGGAGGAAACCTGGCACCATCCCGACAGTGAAGCATGGTGGTGGCAGAATCATGCTGTGGGGATTGTTTTTCATTTTTAGTCAGGATCGAGGCAAAGATGAATGGAGCAATGTACTGAGAGATCCTTGATGAAAACCTGCTCCAGAGCGCTCAGGACCTCAGACTTGGGCGAAGGTTCACCTTCCAACAGAACAATGACCCAAAACACACAGCCAAGACAATGCAGGAGTGGCTTCGGGACAAGTCTCTGAATGTCCTTGAGTAGCTCAGCCGGATCCCGGACTTGAACCTGATCAAACAGAGAAGAATGTGAGAAGCTCCCCAAATACAGGTGTGCCAAGCTTGTAGTGTCATACCCAAGAAGACTCAAGGCTTTAATCGCTGCCAAAGGTGCTTCAACAAAGTACTGAGTAAAAGGTCTGAATACTTATGTAAATGTGATATTTCAGTTTGTTATTTGTAATAAATTAGCAAAAAAATCTAAACTTGTTTTTGCTTTCATTATAGGGTATCGTGTTTCATCTATAATTTCATCCATTTTAGAATAAGGCTGCAATGTAACTAAATGTGGAAAAAGTCAAGGCGTCTGAATACTTTCTGAATGCACTGTATACGATATAACGCCCAAGCCTAGCTGGGACCTGCGCTTTTATATTGCTTTGCCTGGGGAGCAAAATCACGTTGTAATGTCATTGACATGGCACAATAGTAACCATGCCATTCCAATCACGTAAACTGGTAATATAAACAAAAATACCAACACTGYGGAATATAAAGTTGACAGAACGATGTGCTTATTTTATGAGTAAAATTAAGAAATTGTGCCCAAAATTGTAGGAGGAGATCCTCCCGAATCTTAGAGTCCTTTGTGTATTATAATATAGTAATATTAATATTATTTAGCTTTAAAACAGCAAAATGGCTCTCCACCAGTGGTGAACCGTGACTATTGGAGCTAGGTCCTCAGCTGTGGAAAAAGATCTGACGTCATACATATAGATAGAGAACTCAGATGCCTGTGTATACAGAGCATGACTGAGACCTTTCTTTTGCAAACCTATGTAGGAGAAGCAATTATTTGATGACAGAGTCAAACGGTCCTAAGCCCCGCCTCGGCTGTGGCTCACAAAGAAACATTTGCCAAAACAAACAGTCACTTGAAATAGTGGCGGAATAAATTCAACCACACAACTACTCACATTGTTTCAAGACCACGGACAGTCTATGCTGTCAGAGAGAAACAAATTGCGCTGTATTTGATGTTCTATCTCCAGCATGCAACAATTAAAAAATGCACCACAACACGAAATGTCATGTCCCCAGTACTTCCAATTGCAACATCATTACTGTTGTTTTTACCACACAACCAGTGATCTAAAGTTTAAWYAATATTTTACACATTGTATTCAAATGTATATGAACAAGATAGCAACAAAAAGCAAGCTGTAGATGAACACAAAAGGTCCACTCACCATTATGATAATCATTTAAAAGCGAAGTCCATTCTCATGTCCTTCTTTATGAAAAGGGCAATGGCAGGTTCATATAACTTGTCTTTTGATTTTAAATCCAAAAGAAGTTATTTTTCGATTGAGATCATAGCCAGGGCTGACAGTCGGGCCTGTCTAGTGGTATTCCTGGAATATGTCTTGATCCTTTTTAGTGCAGAAAATGTTCTTTCTACTGATGCAGTGGACACTGGAATTGACAAAACTAGACTGGAAAGCAGATACAATTGTTGCATACTATCAATTAGTCTCTTCTGCTGGAGAAAGTGGAGCAGATCAGCCGGGCTCTTGTGTCTTGCATCCCCTTGGAACTCCGGTCTTACTCACAGTATCCTCGTAGATGGAATCAAATTTTCCTTTTTCCCTCTCTGTGGTGTTGCAGAACACCACAGAGACACCACAAGCAGAACTGCATGTCAAACTCCCTGTTCTGCAAATATTCCAAATAGCATGTCGGAGTACGCAAAGATGGAGTAGAACGCGGATAGCAGGAAGCAGAACTGGAAGCTTGTCAGGTGCATCATGTATCCATCTGCGCTGTGAACGGTGTCTTCATCAGAGTCATCGTGATGGTCTGCTATGTATTCAAAGAGTTCAATGAGTTCCGTCTTTTTTTCCTACACAGTGTAAACTAAGCGTGAGGAGAAGTTCCATCGTGTTGGCGCCACTCTGGGTAGTCTTCGCTGGCATATTTCATCCAGTAGTTTTGTTCGTTTGACAGATCTTGAGAAAAATGTTGCTAGGTCACCAAGATGAGAAAAAAAATCTTGCATTCTTTTAGTTTACCAGCACTTTGTGACATCACCAGATTAAGAGTGTGCGCATAGCAATGAATGAACAGAGTTTGCGAGATCGTTCACCTTGGTTTGTACTCCGTTTATACCAGAGGCCATGACTGCGGCCCCATCATAACACTGTGCCACAACTTTGGCCGTGCATTCACACTCCTTTAAAAAGCTGATCATTTGGGCAGCAACCGCTTCAGCTTGTTTATCCTCAGTTACAACCTGTCACGACTTCCGCTGAAGTCGGTCCCTCGCCTTGTTCAGGCGGCGTTCGGCGTTCGGCGGTCGACGTCACCGGCCTTCCAGCCACCGCCGATCCACTTTTCATTTTCCATTTGTTTTGTCTTTGTCTTACACACCTGGTTTCACTCACCCAATTACTTGTTTATTATTTAACCCTCTGTTCCCCATGTTTGTTTGTGAGTGAATGTTCGTTGTACATCGGTCCGTTATTGTGGGCTCGCTATATTGCTTTGTATTTTGTATATTTTGAGTAAAGTACGTTGATTACTCATATCTGCTGTCCTGCGCCTGACTCTCTACACCAGCTACACACAGGACCATTACAGAATCACTCACCTGGAAGGGAGTCAGCAGGAGCAGACTGTGGCAGTAGAGGAACGCGTCCAGCAGCACGCGACCATGTTGCAACGTCTGGGCACCGCCATGGATCGCGTGCTGCAGACGATGGATCGTTGGAAGAGAGGAGGAGGTTTTCCAGCGCCTCCACCAGCCCCACTACACCAGGCCCCACTGTCCACCCCTCCTTCACCCGGTCCCAGCGTGATTCGACTCGCGCTCCCGAGGGAGTATGATGGGACGGCTGCCGAATGCCAGGGGTTCCTAATCCAGCTGGAGCTCTACCTGGCGACCGTCCGCCCGGCTCCTTCGGGGTGTGAGAGTGTGTCCGCCCTCGTCTCCTGCCTCTCAGGCAAAGCCCTGGAGTGGGCCAGGGCTTGGATCATTTTGCAGAGTGAACGTCTGTTCCACCTGAGGCAGGGGAAGAGGAGCACGCAGGATTTCGCTTTGGACTTCCGAATCCTGGCCGCCAGCACGGGATGGAACGACAGGGCCCTGATCGATCACTACCGGTGCAGTCTGCGCGAGGACGTCCGTCGGGAGTTGGCCTGCCGAGACACCACCCTCACGTTGGACCAGCTGGTGGGCCTCTCCATCCGGCTGGACAACCTAGTGGCTACCCGCGGACGTCCGGATCGGGGCCTGTCAGTTCCATCCCCCAGCACCTCCGCTCCGACGCCCATGGAGCTTGGAGGTGCTGCGCTTAGGGCGACCGGAGGAGGGGCCATTCTCTGCACCATCTGTGGTCGCAGAGGGCACACTGCTGGTTGGTGCTGGGGGGGTTCCTCAGGGAGTCGAGGCAGCAGGCAGGGCACTATCGTGTCACCCCAGGTGAGTCGGCACCAGGCTCACCCAGAGCCCCCTGTTGCTCACATGTATGCGTTTATTAATTTTCCTGAGTTTTCCCAGCATTCCCAGCATAAGGCGCTCGTAGATTCAGGCGCAGCTGGGAATTTTATTGATCGTTCATTTGCCCATAGTTTAGGGATCCCCATTGTTTCTGTGGATATGCCCTTCCCTGTGCACGCCCTAGATAGTCGACCATTAGGGTCAGGGCTGATTAGGGAGGCCACCGCTCCACTAGACATGGTTACGCAGGAGGGTCACAAGGAGAGAATCAGTCTCTTCCTTATTGATTCTCCTGCGTTTCCCGTGGTGCTGGACTTACCCTGGTTGGCCTGTCATGACCCCACTATTTTGTGGCAACAGAGGGCTCTCAAGGGGTGGTCACGAGAGTGCTCAGGGAGGTGTGTAGGGGTTTCCATCGGTGCGACTACGGTGGAAAGTCCAGACCAGGTCTCCACCGTGCGCATCCCCTCAGAATATGCCGATTTGACTCTCGCCTTCTGTAAGAAGAAAGCGACTCAATTACCACCCCATCGACGGGGGGATTGTGCGATAAATCTCCTGGTAGACACAGCACTTCCCAGGAGTCACGTGTATCCTCTGTCACAGGAGGAGACGGCGGCTATGGAAACATATGTCTCCGAATCCCTGGGGCAGGGATACATTCGGCCCTCCACTTCACCTGCCTCCTCGAGTTTGTTTTTTGTGAAGAAGAAGGATGGAGGTCTGCTCCCGTGTATTGACTATCGGGATATCAATCAGATCACTGTGAGGTACAGCTACCCGCTGCCTCTCATCGCCAGTGCGATCGAGTCAATKCACGGGGGGCGCTTCTTCACAAAATTGGATCTCAGGAGCGCTTACGTCCTAGTGCGTATCCGGGAGGGGGACGAGTGGAAGACGGCATTTAGTACCACCTCAGGGCACTATGAGTACCTCGTCATGCCGTACGGGTTGACGAATGCTCCATCAGTCTTCCAGGCCTTTGTTGTCAAGATTTTCCGGGACCTGCACGGGCAGTGTGTAGTGGTGTATATTGACGACATTCTGATATACTCCGCTACACGCGCCGAGCATGTGTCCCTGGTGCGCAGGGTGCTTGGTCGACTGTTGGAGCATGACCTGTACGTCAAGGCTGAGAAATGTTTGTTCTTCCTTTCTAGGGTACCATATTTCCACTTCAGGGGTGGAGAGGGAGAGTGACCGCATTTCAGCCATGCGTAATTGGCAGACTCCCACCACAGTAAAGGAAGTGCAGCGGTTTCTAGGGTTTGACAACTACTACCGGAGGTTTATCCGGGGTTTTGGTCAGGTAGCAGCTCCCATTACCTCACTGCTGAAGGGGGGACCGGTGCGGCTGCAGTGGTCGGCTGAGGCGAACAGGGCTTTTGGTCACCTGAAGGCTCTGTTTACCTCGGCTCCCGTGCTGGCTCATCCGGATCCTTCTTTGGCGTTCATWGTGGAGGTGGACGCGTCCGAGGCTGGGATAGGAGCCGTGCTCTCTCAGTGCTCGGGCACGCCACCAAAGCTCCGCCCCTGTGCTTTCTTTTCGAAGAAGCTCAGCCCGGCGGAGCGAAACTATGATGTGGGGGACCGGGAGCTTTTGGCTGCTGTCAAGGCTCTGAAGGCGTGGAGACATTGGCTTGAGTGTGCTAAACACCCTTTCGGATCTGGACTGACCACCGCAATCTGGAGTACATCCGGGCGGCGAGGAGACTGAACCCTCGCCAGGTAAGGTGGGCCATATTCTTTAACCGTTTTGTTTTCACTCTGTCCTACAGACCAGGTTCCCAGAACGCTAAGGCAGACGCACTGTCCCAGATGTATGACACAGAGGAGCGGTCCATGGATCACACTCCCATACTTCCGGCCTCTTGCCTGGTGGCACCGGTGGTGTGGGAGCTGGATGCGGACATCAAGCGGGCGTTACGCACAGAGCCCACTACTCCCAGCTGGGCGCCTGTACGTTCCGTCTGCTGTCTGCGACCATTTGATCTATTGGGCCCACACGTCACCCTCCTCTGGTCATCCTGGCATCGGTTGGAGGGTGTGTTGCCTTAGTGGGAAGTACTGGTGATCCACCTTGGCCAAGGACATGAGGGTTTATGTTTCCTCCTGCTCAGTGTGCACCCGGTGCAAGCCTCCCAGGCACCTGCCCAGAGGGAAGTTACCCGTTCCACAACGGCCGTAGTCGCACCTGTCGGTGGACTTCCTGACGGATCTTCCTCCCTCACAGGGCAACATCACGATCCTGGTTGTTGTGGATCGGTGTTCTAAGTCCTGCCGTCTCCTCCCTTTGCCCGGTCTCCCTACGGCCCTACAGACTGCGGAGGCCCTGTTCACACACGTCTTCCGGCACTAYGGGGTGCCTGAGGACACGGGGTCCCCAGTTCACGTCCAGGGTCTGGAGAGCATTCATGRAATGTCTGGGGGTCTCGGTCAACCTCAGCTCAGGTTTTCACCMCGAGAGTAACGGTCAGGTGGAGAGAGTAAACCAGGATGTGGGTAGGTTTCTGCAGTCATATTGCCAGGACCAGCCGGGGGAGTGGGCGGCGTTCATCCCCTGGGCAGAGATGGCCCAAAACTCACTCCGCCACTCCTCCAGTAACCTCTCTCCTTTCCAGTGCGTACTGGGGTATCAGCCGGTTCTGGCACCTTGGCATCAGAGCCAGATCGAAGATCCTGCGGTGGACGAATGGTTTAAGCGCTCGGAGGAGACCTGCGACGCCGCCCATGTTCACCTACAACGGGCCTGAGGCAGCAAAAGGCGAGCGCCGAGCGCCGACCGCCACCGCAGCGAGGCCCCGGTGTTCGCACCGGGGGACTGGGTCTTGCTCTCGACCCGAAACCTGCCCCTCCGCCTGCCCTGCCGGAAGCTGGGCCCGCGGTAATTGGGGCCATTCATAGTCCTAAGAAGACTGAACGAGGTATGCTACAGGTTACAGTTTCCCCCAGATTACCGTATTAATCCCTCGTTCCATGTGTCTCTCCTCAGGCCGGTGGTGGCTGGTCCACTCCAGGAGTCTGAGGTGCGGGAGGTTCCTCCGCCCCCTCTGGACATCGGGGGAGCCCTGGCATATGCTGTTCGAGCCATCCTGGACTCGAGGCGTCGGACGAGGGGCCTTCAGTACTTCGTGGAGTGGGAGGGGTACGGTCCAGAGGAGAGAWGCTGGGTGCCGGTGGAGGAAGTCTTGGACCCTTTGTTGCTGCGGTCAAAGTCAATGTCATTGGCTGTTGTCTTCTATTCAAAGTCTGAGGGCCTAGCCAATGAGCGTTGAGCACAGCTAGATTATTTCTACCAAGAGATGGCCAAAGAAAAATTCTGATTGGATATTTTTTTCTCTTGGATATTAACCCTTCTTTTTCCAACCCAAACTGAATAAATTCAATAGGAAGATCATTACAATTAAGACACAATTACAAATTATAATATATACAAATATATACAGATTTATGGGGTGGCAGGTTGTCTAGCGGTTAGAGCATTGCATTAGTAACAGAAAGGTTGCAAGATCGAATCCCTGAGCTGACAAGCCAAAAATCTGTCATTCTGCCCCTGAACAAGGCACTGTTCCTAGGCCATCATTGAAAATAAGAATTTGTTCCTAACTGACTTGCCTAGTTAAATAAAGATAAATGTTTTTTATTTATCCTTAGGCCCTCTCTGAGGGTGTAGAGGGCCCAGACTGCTCTCCACCCAATGTCAAAATGGGTAATTGCAGGAAATTTGCTGTAAAACAGAGATTGTTTTTATTAATCCCTGCCCCTTTGCGAATTAGTAGGTAGAATTGCAGAAATCTTGCTTTAAAACGGTAACATTTTCTTTATGCCCCATGGCAAAATGTGTTGAATTGCAGGAAATGAAATGGTCCCCACCTTCAATAGGGGGACTTAAAATGTTTTGCAGCGAGGTGGAGGGCACCCCAACCAAATACCTTTAACGGCCGCCAAAACGGCAAGAGCAAGCCCTGGAACGAAGCAAAGCTGCATTTGATAATTATTACAACAGGGAACAGGGCCCAGGTAATACAATGGGAAGCCTCTCTCTCTCCCCAGACTGTATTGTCGAAACCTGCCACTACGCAGCGCACTGCCTTCTCTGAAATCCCCCACGACTCAGCCTCCCGCCTGTTTTAACAACGAGGTAAAGCATTATCCATCGCTGAATTAGATTTCATCCTTTAGCCTACTCATTTTCTTAACCTCTTTTTCTGAATGAAATAGCTGTCTCTCTTCAATGACATGTGGATGCCATCATCATCATTTGAACACCACACCTGTCTCTCCACTGACATTGGCAAAGACATCCTGTGAATGATACATACATACATACATTGTAGACAGCTAACGTTATTAGATTTGATATTATCCTGAGATTGTCATTAGCGTTGCTCATTCCATGATATAGGATGGCTAAATTACAATGCATAGTAGGCTATTGCATAAGGTTTTCTGTTTCTTGCAGCCTGATTTAACACACAAAGGACCTATTTCGTTCTCAGCATGTGCACGCACGCAGGTTACAAAAGCATGTCAGAAAACCTACATGACCTAAAGTGTGATCCTCGTGAATGTTAGTAGGCTATCGCTTATCATCATCATCATCATCATCATCATCATCATTTGTTGGGGGCGGGGGGGGGGCTAAAATCATTGATTTATTCCACCGTTTCAGTTCAACCGGACAATCTTAGCCTAGGCTACTTTGTTGTGATCATTTACACCACAGGACAAGACATGTCCATTCTAACAGGTCGGTGAAGAACAAAGTAGCTTACTAGAAATGGGGTCTTGCATGGGACTTTGATTAAACAGGTTGTGGCGGCCATATAGATCATATTAAATGAATCATTTTAATTATCCTATTAGTATTATATGTAGGTGGCTGGATCAATGCACGTGCAGCAGCTCATAATTCAAGACCCCTTGTGGGCGTAGAAAATGATTGGGGAGAAAAAGGAGGAGGGACAGAAACTCCGCGAAGAGGAAGACTCCAGACAAGGTGATGCAACTCTGAAAATTCCGAATTGACACAACCTGCCACCAGATCTATACGACACCACGCTATGGTAAGCAATCAATGACACAAAACATTGCAATAAGATGATCATACATTATTATAGCTAGCTTTCTTGGTACGTTCAGTAGTTTGAATAGGAGCATCAATCAACTTTAATGTTAACCCACAGTAAAGACATGGGCACGTAACTTAGGCTAGCCATGTGTGGATGCTGAAATATATGATTTTTGCCTTGACTTTACTAAAGTTAATTAAAATTAGCTTGCTAGTTAGCTAGTTGTTTACTCTGAGAATGATACACATTTGGTAAGAAGGACGAGATAAATAGCAATTTCAACGCTAGCCCATACAGTGTTAGCTTATTCACTCCAGTTATAACAGGTTATCTGCAACTGGCTGTACTTGCTATTTGTAATATCACCGTTACTTCTTTTTGAATAAACTCATGCTACAGTTGTGCCTTGGTTACATATATTTAAAACCAATTTCAACATTGCTACTCAACACGTGGCAGTGTCAGATAACGTTAACCGTAGGCTACTTCCCTAGTTGTTGTTATGACATCATGGAATGGATATGTTGACGATTCTCACAGCGTATTTTAACAGACATTAGATGCTGTGAGAATCATCAACATATCCATTCAATGATGTCAGGGCTTCATCAGTATAGAAGAAGTCTCTGTGGTTTCATAAAGCAACGTTGGACATTTCTCAACAAGTTAACTTAGCTTAAGAAGTCAACAAATATTAAAGGCACATTTTGCYGTTTCAACATCCTGACACTGTTTGGTAAACTGCGGGATTGGGTTTGGTCAGCCTGGGGAAATAGCGTAGCTCATCATCCTATAATTCATAGATCAAGCTGGTGTTATTAGACATATTTCGGGGCCTGTTTGTTTACACTCAAATTATAGGAAAACATAAACAATGGACTAATAGAGCCTGAGATCTTCCATTATGATAATATGATACAGTTATACTAAGCATGAGACATGTGTAAGTTATATTTAACTAATTTCACCCATTATAATCAATGTGTATCATTCCATGCGACTGCTGTAAATATTGGACTGTAGCTTTAACTTAACACCTGTAATCCCTATGAACATTTGTGGATTTCCCCTATTTAATGTGTTTGTTAGTAACAGTAACCTTTGGTTGTTGTCAGTTGTTGTCTATAACCATACTCACTCTGATTCTTGTGTAAAAGCTGGGAAATAGACTATGTCTTTAAAAGTCTTGTGAGAATTTTAAAATGGCTTAACAATTATTTGGTTTATTAGTTCCTGAGTGACTGTTATTGTTATTAGTGGCAGTGTGATTTTTTCAAAAGGCCTATTTCTTCTGTGCTGCTGCTGTGAAGTGGTGCTACCCCCAGAGGTCAATGTTGCCATTGCAAATGTGATGGTTGTAATGGTGTAATATCACTTGTCTCAGTATTTCAACAGGTTGGACCGAAACCAGTTTAAAATAATATTATGCATTCATGTCAGTTTTATGTATAGTATGAGTTTTTTCTTTTTTCATATTCTAAAAATAGGGTACTTTGTCAGGTACAGGTATGTAAACTACTACTATGGCTTATGAAGTCATCTAGGTTTCTTTCATTTAAATATCCACCCTAAACGCCACCTTGTTTAAGAGGATTATTTTCCAAACGTCAAAAATACTCTACATAAAACATTTGTAGTAGCCTAGTATAACTGCTACTATGGTTTGGGGATTTTTTTTTACATTCATCACTTACACTGAGTGTACAAAACATTAGGAACACCTTCCTAATATTGAGTTGCACCCCCTTTTGCCCTCAGAACAGCCTCCATTCGCTGGGGTATGGAAAGAGTTCCAYGGGGATGCTGGCACATGTTGACTCCAATGCTTCACACAGTTGTGTCAAGTTGGCTCAATGTCCTTTGGGTGGTGGACCATTCTTGATACACGCTGTTGAGTGTGAAAACCCCAGCAGTGTTACAGTTCTTGACTCACTCAAACCAGTACGCCTGGAACCTACTAGCATACCCCGCTCAAAGGCACTTAAATATTTTGTCTTGCCCATTCACCCTCTGAATGGCACACATACACAATCCAAGTCACAATTGTCAGGTGTTCCTAATGTTTTGGTCCAATCRACATTTTTGTTTTAACTGTTTGGACTAATGATTAGYCTACACCCATAGGGTGTATTCATTACGTAAACTGTTCGAGAACCAAACTGACGCAAATGGAACGAAACGGGACCTACATGAATTTGTCTAATAGAAACTCTTGCTTGCGTTTTCCGTTTGGAGTAAACAGTTTGTTACAAAATGTTTTGCAACAGACTAAATGTTTTGCCACAGAATCGGCATGAAGAAGGATTTTTCAGCTTTGTGACATGGATGACAATTGAGACATGGATGTGTGCCATTGAGGGTTAATGGGCAAGACAAAATATTTAAGAGCCTTTGAACGGGTTATGGTAGTAGGTGCCAGGCGCACTGGTTTGTGTCAAGAACTACAACACTGCTGGGTTTTTCACACTCAACAGTTTCCCGTGTGTATCAAGAAGGGTCCACCACCCAAAGGACATCAAGCCAACTTGACAACTGTGGGAAGCATTGGAGTCAACATGGGCCAGCTTTCGAAACCTTGTAGAGTCCATGCCCCAACAAATTGWGGATATTCTGAGGGCAAAAGGAGGGGTGCAACTCAATATTAGGAAAGTGTTCTTAATATAGGCCTAAATCAAAGGCATGTGTGGTAGGCCTAGTAAGCTTGTAATACATACAGTTGAAGTCAGAAGTTTACATACACTTAGGTTGGAGACATTAAAACTCGTTTTTCAACCACTCCACAAATTTCTTGTTAACAAACTATAGTTTTGGCAAGTCGGTTAGGACATCTACTTTGTGCATGACACAAGTAATTTGTCCAACAATTGTTTACAGACAGATTATTTCACTTATCATTCACTGTATCACAATTCAGCCTTTCAGGTTATGTAGATATAGGACTTGTTTTACTTTGGATACAGATACTTTTGTACCTGTTTCCTCCAGCATCTTCACAAGGTCCTTTGCTGTTGTTCTGGGATTGATTTGCACTTTTATCACCAAAGTACGTTCATCTCTAGGAGACAGAACGCGTCTCCTTCCTGAGCGGTATGACGGCTGCTTGGTCTCATGGTGTTTATACTTGTGTACTATTGTTTGTGTAGATGAACGTGGTACCTTCAGGCATTTGGAAATTGCTCCCAAGGATGAACCAGACTTGTGGAGGTCTACAATATTTCTTTCTGAGGTCTTGGCTGATTTATTTTGATTTATCCATGATGTTGTTGGAATTGGCCAAACTTTGATAATTGAGATAGTAAATGAATGATAGGAAATGAAAGAGACTGGGTTATGTCAGAAGTTAATGGTTCTATGAAGAAAAACAATGGACATCTGTGGATTAGATGAAGGAACGTGTTGAGGTCAGAAGGTGAAGACAGATTCTCTTAAGGCAGTAATAAAGGTTTATCATCCTGTTACCCTCTTTATTAGCTTATTGTGGAGCCATAAACTGTAAGGATTGGAGGAGGAGTGTCTTAAGTAGGATGTATATAAACTGTGATGGAGAGAAATGTTTGGCTGTCTGATTACAGCTGTACAGAACATTTGGGAATAATTAAACTTGGTTAAAGCTTCTCTAGTGTCCGTGAGTTATTTACTCTGAAAACCTGAACCTAACAGTGTCAAGCAAAGAGGCACTGAGTTTGAAGGTAGGCCTTGAAATACATCTACAGGTACACCTCCAATTGACTGAAATGATGTCAATTAGTCTATCAGAAGCTTCTAAAGCCATGACATAATTTTCTGGAATTTTCCAAGCTGTTTAAAGGCATAGGCAACTTAGTGTATGTAAACGTCTGACCAACTGGAATTGTGATACAGTGAATAATAAGTGAAATAATCTGCCTGCAAACAACTGTTGGAAAAAATTCTTGTGTCATGCACAAAGGAGATGTCCTAACCGACTTTCCAAAACTATAGTTTGTTAACAAKAAATTTGTGGAGTGGTTGAAAAACGAGCTTTAATCACTCCAACCTAAGTGTATGTAAACTTCCGATTTCAACTCTGTATATATATATACAGTTGAAGTTGAAAGTTTACATACACTTAGGTTGACATTAAAAAAAAAAAAAATCCTCTGGTCTGATGAAACAAAAATTGAACTGTTTGGCCATAATGACCATCGTTATGTTTGGAGGAAAAAGGGGGAGGCTTGCAAGCCGAAGAACACCATMCCAACCGTGAAGCACGGGGGTGGCAGCATCATGTTGTGGGGATGCTTTGCTGCAGGAGGGACTGGTGCACTTCACAAAATAGATGGCATCATGAGGATGGATATGTATGTGTATATATTGAAGCAACATCTCAAGACATCAGTCAGGAAGTTAAAGCTTGGTCGCAAATGGGTCTTCCAAATGGACAATGACCCCAAGCATACTTCCAAAGTTGTGGCAAAATGGCTTAAGGACAACAAAGTCAAGTTATTGGAGTGGCCATCACAAAGCCCTGATCTCAGTCCTATAGAAAGTTTGTGGGCAGAACTGAAAAGTGTGTGCGAGCAAGGAGGCCTACAAACCTGACTCAGTTACACCAGCTCTGTCAGGAGGAATSGACCAAAATTCAGCCAACTTATTGTGGGAAGGTTGTGGAATGTTACCCAAAACGTTTGACCCAAGTTAAACAATTTAAAGGCAGTGCTACCAAATACTAATTGAGTGTATGTAAACTTCTGACCCACTGGGAATGTGATGAAAAAAAAATCTGAAATAAATAATTCTCTCTACTATTATTCTGACATTTCACATTCTTAAAATAAAGTGGTGATCCTAATTGACCTAAAACAGGGATCTTTACGAGGATTAAATGTCAGGAATTGTGAAAAAMTGAGTTTAAAGGTATTTGGCTGAGGTGTATATAATCTTCTGACTTCAACTGTATATATATCATATATTTGTAATAATGACAATTACAACAATACTGAATGAACAATGAACCCTTTTATTTTAACTTAATATTGGTACGCCCTGACCTTAGAGAACCTTTTTATGTCTCTATTTTGGTTTGGTCAGGGCGTGAGTTGGGGTGGGCATTCTATGTTTTGTGTTTCTATATGTTTCTATTTCTTTGTGTTTGGCCGGGTGTGGTTCTTAATCAGAGGCAGCTGTCTATCGTTGTCTTTGATTGAGAACCATACTTAGGTAGCCCTTTTTTCCACCTGTCTTGGTGGTAAGTTGACTTTGTTTAGGGCACATAGCCTTTAGCTTCACGGTTTGTTTTTGTAGTGTTTATTGTTTTGTTTGGTGTCATTTTGAGTTAATAAAGAAAATGTACGCTCACCACGCTGCACCTTGGTCCTCATTCTTCAACATCCACAGAACTTCCCAGCAACAAAGGACCAAGCAGCGTGGTAAGAAGGAGGACTGGACATGGGAGGACATCCTAAATGGCAAAGGATCCTGGACATGGGAGGAGATCCTGGCGGGAAAGGATCGCCTGCCCTGAGAGCAGGTAGAAGCAGAGAGGAAGGCGAAGGCAGCAGCTAAAGCAGAGAGGCATCGTTATGAGGGAACACGGCTGGGGGGGGCACACGGGGAGTGTGGCAGAGTCAGGTTGGAGACCTGAGCCAACTCCCCGTGCTTACCGTGGCGTGCGTCGTACTGGTCAGGCACCGTGTTATGCGGTGAAGCGCACGGTGTCTCCAGTACGCGTTCGTTTACCCGGTGCGCTATATCCCAGCTCCCCGCATCTGCCGGGCTAGGGTGAGCATCCTGCCAGGAAGGATTGTGCCAGCCCTGCTCTCCAGACCTCCAGTACGTCTCTACGGCCCAGGATATCCTGCGCCGGCTCTGCGCACTGTGTCTCCAGTGCGTCTGCACAGCCCAGTGCGTCCCGTGCCTGCTCCCCGCACGTGCAGGGCCAAAGTCACCATCCAGCCAGGACGGGTTGTGCAGGCTCTTAGCTCGAGACCTCCAGTGCGCCTCCACGGCCCAGTGTATCCGGTGCCTCGGCCAAGGACAAGGCCTCCTGCATGTCTACCCAGCCTGGTGAGTCCTGTGCCTGCGCTAAGAACTAATCCTCCTGTATGTCTCTCCAGCCTGATGAGTCCTATGCCTGCTCCCACAGCCAGGCCTCCTGTGTGTCTCACCACTCCAGTGATGATCCATGGCAAGAAGCCTCCAGTGATGATCCATGGCACGAAGCCTCCAGTGATGATCCATGGCACGAAGCCTCCAGTGATGATCCAGTGACGATAAGCTCCAGTGATGATCCATGGATAGAGCTCCAGTGATGATCCATGGCAAGAAGCCTCCGTGATGATTCCATGGCAAGAAGCTCCAGTGAGGAGTCATGGCACGAACCTCCAACGAAGGCTCCAGTCCGGAGCTCCGAACGTTCCCAGACCGGAGCTCCAGCGGCGTTCAGACAGAGCCTCCAGCGACTCTCAGTCGGAGTCTGGACGTTCCCAGACGGAGCTCCAGCGACGTTCTCCAGTCCGGAGCCTCCAGGCGTTCTCCAGTCGGAGCCTTCAGCGACGGCTCAGTCCGAGCCCCCAGCGACGGCTCCAGTCGGAGCTCCAGCGAGATTCCAGTCGGAGCTCCAGGACGTTCTCAGTCCGGAGCTCAGCGACGTTCTCCAGTCGGAGCCTCCAGCGACGCCTCCAGTCGGAGCTCAGGACGGCCTCAGTCCGGACTCGCGACGGCTCCAGTCTGGAGCCCCAGCAAGGGTGCCCAGTCCGGAGCCCGCACGAGGTGCAGTCCGGGCCGCTAGAGGGTCCCCGCACCAGAGGTGCACAAAGTGGGGTGAGCCAGCGGTGGGCGGGTCTGCGTCCGCACCTGAGCGCCGCTGCGGATAGATGCCCCCGACCTCCCTATAGGTTTAGGTTTTGCGGCCGGAGTCCGCACTTTGGGGGGGTACTGTACGCCCTTGGCTTAGGCTCTTTTTTATGTCTCTATTTTGGTTTGGTCAGGACGTGAGTTGGGGTGGGCATTCTATGTTTTGTGTTTCTATTTCTTTGTGTTTGGCCGGGTGTGGTTCTCAATCAGAGGCAGCTGTCTATCGTTGTTTTTGATTGAGAACCATACTTAGGTAGCCCTTTTTTTCACCTGTCTTGGTGGTAAGTTGACTTTGTTTAGGGCACATAGCCTTTGAGCTTCACGGTTTGGTTTTGTAGTGTTTATTGTTTTGTTTGGCGTCATTTTGAGTTAATAAAGAAAATGTACGCCTACCATGCTGCACCTTGGTCCTCATACTTCAACATCTGTGACAAATATAATACATATATAAAATCTATTTAGTCTGAAGTATATATTGAAACGTGCTCAATTTGGTTTAAATAATGCAAAAACACAGTTTTGGAGAAGAAAGTAAAAGTGCAATATGTGCAATGTAAAAAAGCTAACGTCTTAAATTCCATGCTCAGAACATATGAAAGCTGGTGGTTCAATATTCCCTGTTCTTCAATATTCCAATTTAAGAAGTTTTAGGTTGTAGTTGTTGTAGGAATTGTGACTCGTCGACTCTTTGTCTCTATACCATTTGTATTTCATTTACCTTTGACCATTGGATATTCWAATAGGCACTTTAGTATGGACAGCCTAATCTCAGGAGTTGATAGGCTTGAAGTCATAAACAGCGCTGAGAATCAAGCATTGCTAAGAGCTGCTGGCAAACGCAGTAAAGTTTGAATGAATGCTTACGAGCCTGCTGCTGCCTACCACCACACAATCAAATATCAAATCATAGACTTAATTATAATTTATTAAACACAGAAATACGAGCCTTTGGTCATTAATATGGTAAAATCCGGAAGCTATCATTTCGAAAACAAAACGTTTATTCTTTCAGTGAAATACGGAACCTTACCGTATTTTATCGAACGGGTGGCAACCCTAAGTCTAAATATTGCTGTTACATTKCACAACCTTCAATGTTATGTCATAATTATGTACAATTCTGGCAAATTAGTTCGCAACGAGCCAGGCGGCCCAAACTGTTTCATATACCCTGACTCTGCGTGCAATGAACGCAAGAGAAGTGGCACAATTTCCCTAGTTAAAATTGCCTGCTAACATGAATTTCTTTTAACTAAATATGCACGTTTAAAAAAATAGACTTCTGTATTGATTTTAAGAAAGGTATTGATGTTTATGGTTAGGTACTTTCGTGCAACGATTGTGCTTTTTTCGCGAATGTGCTTTTGTTAAACCATCACCCGTTTGGGGAAGTAGGCTGTGATTCGATGATAAATTAACAGGCACCGCATTGATTATATGCAACGCAGGACAAGCTAGTTAACCTAGTAATATCATCAACCATGTGTAGTTAACTAGTGATTATGTTAAGATTGATTGTTTTTATAAGATAAGTTTAATGCTAGCTAGCAACTTACCTTGGCTCCTTGCTGCACTCGCATAACAGGTGGTCAGCCTGCCATGCAGTTTCCTCGTGGAATGCAATATAATCGGCCATAATCGGCTTCCAAAAATGCAGATTATCGATTGTTATGCAGTGGGGAGAACAAGTATTTTGATACACTGCCGATTTTGCAGGTTTTCCTACTTCAAAGCATGTAGAGGTCTGTAATTTTTATCATAGGTACACTTCAACTGTGAGAGACGGAATCTAAAACAAAAATCCCGAAAATCACATTGTATGATTTTTAAGTAATTCATTTGCTTTTATTGCATGACATAAGTATTGATCACCTACCAACCAGTAAGAATTCCGGCTCTCACAGACCTGTTAGTTTTTTCTTTAAGAAGCCCTCCTGTTCTCCACTCATTACCTGTATTAACTGCACCTGTTTGAACTCGTTACCTGTATAAAAGACACCTGTCCACACACTCAATCAAACAGACTCAACCTCTCCACAATGGCCAAGACCAGAGAGCTGTGTAAGGACATCAGGGATAAAATTGTAGACCTGCACAAGGCTGGGATGGGCTACAGGACAATAGGCAAGCAGCTTGGTGAGAAGGCAACAACTGTTGGCGCAATTATTCGAAAATAGAAAGAATAGAAGAAGTTCAAGATGATGGTCAATCACCCTCGGTCTGGGGCTCCATGCAAGATCTCACCTCGTGGGGCATCAATGATCATGAGGAAGGTGAGGGATCAGCCCAGAACTACACGGCAGGACCTGGTCAATGACCTGAAGAGAGCTGGGACCACAGCCTCAAAGAAAACCATTAGTAACACACTACGCCGTCATGGATTAAAATCCTGCAGCGCACACAAGGTCCCCTGCTCAAGCAGGCGCATGTCCAGGCCCGTCTGAAGTTTGCCAATGACCATCTGGATGATCCAGAGGAGGAATGGGAGAAGGTCATGTGGTCTGATGATTCAAAATAGAGCTTTTTGGTCTAAACTCCACTCGCCGTGTTTGGAGGAAGAAGAAGGATGAGTACAACCCCAAGAACACCATCCCAACCGTGAAGCATGGAGGTGGAAACGTCATTCTTTGGGATGCTTTTCTGCAAAGGGGACAGGACGACTGCACCATATTGAGGGGAGGATGGACGGGGCCATGTATTGCGAGATCTTAGCCAACAACTCCTTCCCTCAGTAAGAGCATTGATGATGGGTCGTGGCTGGGTCTTCCAGCATGACAACGACCCGAAACACACGCCAGGGCAACTAAGGAGTGGC
>NC_036859.1:21759376-21894957 GCF_002910315.2 Salvelinus sp. IW2-2015
ATTGTTGTCAATTGATACATTTATAATTTTACATATACATTACATTTACCCGTTAGTCGCAGATGCTCTTATCCATTGCAAGACAGGATTTAAAATCATAGGTGTAGATTGGCATAGAGGAGAATGTAGCAAATTTGCATGCACACCATTACAACTGAATGAGTAATTGACATGCTCGACTCAATTTTTGTAGTGTTCAGCAGTTCTCAAAATGTATACGTAACTAGGCACTACACAATTTTGGTTCAATAGTTATCAGTTTTGAGCGGTTTTATTAAGTGATAGTTAAATGTATCGGTAGCAAATGACAAGAAAATCGGGTAACACTTTTCAATAAGGTTCTATTGTATAGAGTTTATAAAGGGTTGTTAATTACATTATTAACGGTTGCTCAAAAGGTTTCTACCTGGAACCAAAAAGGGTTCTTCAAAGGGTTATCCTATGGGTACAGTCGAAGAACCTTTTAGGTTCTAGATAGCACTTTTTTTCTAAGGTGTAAGAGTGGATAACATGGTATAAATCATGAGTGATGATAGTAGTTATGTGTAGTGTCTACGCTATGCCTCTTCTCTCCCACAGATTCCTTTAAGGTCTCAGACTCCAGGATGGGAAATGGTTAACAAGAAAGAAACAGATGAAGACACAAGAGGGGACCATGAGACCCTACTGTATGTCAGCAGTTACCAAACTAGGGGTCATGACTCACCTGATATGAAAAACAGGATCGCGAAAATCATTGTAAAGTGGTTAACCTTAAAAATCCAAATGAAAATTATTCTAATCTAAAAGATAAATATAAACCAGAGAGCGCCGTTAGATCATGGGAAAATCATTCCCATTGAACCATTCCTACTTATACAGTGGAGAACAAGTATTTGATACACTGCCGATTTTGCAGGTTTCCTACTTACAAAGCATGTAGAGGTCTGTAATTTTTATCATAGGTACACTTCAACTGTGAGAGACGGAATCTAAAACAAAAATCCCGAAAATCACATTGTATGATTTTTAAGTTATTCATTTGCATTTTATTGCATGACATAAGTATTGATCACCTACCAACCAGTAAGAATTCCGGCTCTCACAGACCTGTTAGTTTTTTCTTTAAGAAGCCCTCCTGTTCTCCACTCATTACCTGTATTAACTGCACCTGTTTGAACTCGTTACCTGTATAAAAGACACCTGTCCACACACTCAATCAAACAGACTCCAACCTCTCCACAATGGCCAAGACCAGAGAGCTGTGTAAGGACATCAGGGATAAAATTGTAGACCTGCACAAGGCTGGGATGGGGCTACAGGACAATAGGCAAGCAGCTTGGTGAGAAGGCAACAACTGTTGGCGCAATTATTCGAAAATAGAAGAAATAGAAGAAGTTCAAGATGATGGTCAATCACCCTCGGTCTGGGGCTCCATGCAAGATCTCACCTCGTGGGCATCATGATTCATGAGGAATGGAGGGATCAGCCCAGAACTACACGGCAGGACCTGGTCAATGACCTGAAGAGAGCTGGGACCACAGCCTCAAAAGAAACCATTAGTAACACACTACGCCGTCATGGATTAAAATCCTGCAGCGCACACAAGGTCCCCTGCTCAAGCAGGCGCATGTCCAGGCCCGTCTGAAGTTTGCCAATGACCATTTGGATGATCCAGAGGAGGAATGGGAGAAGGTCATGTGGTCTGATGATTCAAAATAGAGCTTTTTGGTCTAAACTCCACTCGCCGTGTTTGGAGGAAGAAGAAGGATGAGTACAACCCAAGAACACCATCCCAACCGTGAAGCATGGAGGTGGAAACGTCATTCTTTGGGGATGCTTTTCTGCAAAGGGGACAGGACGACTGCACCATATTGAGGGGAGGATGGACGGGCCATGTATTGCGAGATCTTAGCCAACACCTCCTTCCCTCAGTAAGAGCATTGATGATGGGTCGTGGCTGGGTCTTCCAGCATGACAACGACCCGAAACACACAGCCAGGGCAACTAAGGAGTGGCTCCGTAAGAAGTATCTCAAGGTCCTGGAGTGGCCTAGCCAGTCTCCAGACCTGAACCCAATAGAAAATCTTTGGAGGGAGCTGAAAGTCCGTTTTGCCCAGCGACAGCCCCAAACCTGAAGGATCTGGAGAAGGTCTGTATGAAGGATGGGCCAAAATCCCTGCTGCAGGTGTGTGCAAACCTGGTCAAGAACTACAGGAAACGTATTACTCTGTAATTGCAAACAAAGGATTCTGTTACCAAATATTAAGTTCTGCTTTTCTGATGTATCAAATACTTATGTCTGCAATAAAATGCGAATTAATTACTTAAAAATCATACAATGTGATTTTCGGGATTTTTGTTTTAGATTCCGTCTCTCACAGTTGAATGTACCTATGATAAAATTACAGACCTCTACATGCTTTGTAAGTAGGAAAATCGGCAAAATGCGGCAGTGATCAAATACTTGTTCTCCCCACTGTTATATTACCGCCACAATCGATATGGTGAAAACAATGTGTGTGGAAGCAGAGGCACAGAAACTCACATTTATACTAGAGGTCGACCGATTAATTGGCTCTCTGTGCTCCCTTCCTACCCACCCTCCCTCGCCCCGATTAGTTAGGGCCGATTTCAAGTTATATAAGTAGGAATGGTTCAAATGGGAATGATTTTCCCATGATCTAACGGCGCTCTCTGGTTTATATTTATCTTTTAGATTAGAATAATTTTCATTTGGATTTTTAAGGTTAACCACTTTACAATGATTTTCGCGATCCTGTTTTTCATATCAGGTGAGTCATGACCCCTAGTTTGGTAACTGCTGACATACAGTAGGGTCTCATGGTCCCCTTCTGTGTCTTCATCTGTTTCTTTCTTGTTAACCATTTCCCATCCTGGAGTCTGAGACCTTATAGGAATCTGTGGGAGAGAAGAGGCATAGCGTAGACACTACACATAACTACTATCATCATCATCATGATTTATACCATGTTATCCACTCTTACACTCTTAGAAAAAAAGGTGCTATCTAGAACCTAAAAGGGTTCTTCGACTGTAMCCATAGGATAACCCTTTGAAGAACCCTTTTTGGTTCCAGGTAGAAACCTTTTGAGCAACCGTTAATAATGTAATTACAAACCCTTTATAAACTCTATACAAATAGAACCTTATTGAAAAGTGTTACCCGATTTTCTTGTCATTTGCTACCGATACATTTAACTATCACTTAATAAAACCGCTCAAAACTGATAACTATTGAACCAAAATTGTGTAGTGCCTAGTTTACGTATACATTTTGAGAACTGCTGAACACTACAAAAMATTGAGTCGAGCATGTCAATTACTCATTCAGTTGTAATGGTGTGCATGCAAATTTGCTACATTCTCCTCTATGCCAATCTACACCTATGATTTTAAAATCCTGTCTTGCAATGGATAAGAGCATCTGCGACTAACGGGTAAATGTAATGTATATGTAAAATTATAAATGTATCAATTGACAACAATTTAGGTTGGTATAGGGTTAGTTTAGATTTAAGCAATAAGGCCCAAGTGGGTGTGGTATATGGCTAATATACCTCAGCTAAGTGCTGTTTTATATGGCCAATATGCCCTTAGCCGTGGTATATTGGCCATGTACCACAAAACCCAGAGGGGCCTTATTGCTATTATAAACTGGTTACCAACTTAATTAGAGCATTCAAAATAAATTTCTTGTCATATGCGTGGTATATGGTCTGATATTCCGTGGCTGTCAGCCAATCAGCATTCAGGGCTCGAACCACCTGTTTCAGTAACCGCATCAACTATATTTTCTATCAACTTCTGGAAACATCTGTCTGGAAACACTTCTGGAAACATTTTGACCACTTTCCAAACAACTTAGACAAAAAAGAGCATATGAAATCTTAGTCTATAAATAACTTAATTAAACCAATCAAGAGACAGCTGCTTTAGTAACCACATCAACTACTTAAATTAGGTTAACTTTCCGCTGTTGAATTTACTGCCTTGGAACTTTCAGAATTGTCAGAGGTGGAGCACAAGGAGGAGCACATTCTAAGACTGATTATGCCACACAGCTCACTCCAACCCACTAAAATAGCCCACTATAACAAACCTACACTCACTAAACACTCTACAATAGCTATCCCACATAGTATAGCTAACCCTACCTATCTACAGCAATCACTATTACTACTGCTATTAGGCATACTTCTACCACAGTCGCTGCTACTACTACTGCTGGGCTACAGTCACTATTTCCACTACTACGGCAGTCATTACGTCTATTGTTACTATCCAATTAAAGGCTACTATCCCACTGCTTATTATACAGYCAGTACTACACTAGCCTACATTTTTCAACACTAGCCTCTAAAAACTAACATAAATACTTTGACAGCTAAAGCTAGTCACACAATTTTACTTCATGTAAAATGACCCTTTCTAGTTTGTATCAGATCATTTGCATAATGCGGTTAGTTAGGCTATGACACGACACAAGTAGTCTGCTCTTACATAAGGCCAGGCCAATGTTCACGGTCACCGACAACCGTTGTAGGGAGGGGGTTTTTCCCTGTGGCTTTTCTCTGCAACTTCACTATTACTATTACACTTCGTTATTATCAGTAACATTTAATTATTATTCAAGTTATTACTTCTAAATATGAGTCTAGTATACAAATTAAGAAATGTCTGATTGGAGAGGAATTCCCCCAAAATACAGATTCCGATTTTGACCCACGAAACCATTCACACCAAGTCCGCTAAGTTTTTCTCTCCACTTTTCCGAACAATTCGCATAACGGCACCAACGCTGTGGTCATTCTCTGTAAAAATATTAGGTTAGAGGCTATACATCCTATAGGACGAATCATGAAAGGAGCTTGGCTACGTTTAATTCACTTGCACCCCATTGAATAAGAAGAAATGTAAAACTGGCATTTTAGGAAACKTTTTGAATGGACATAGAGAATTAGTGAACTCATACACACCCACCTAAAAAACCATGAAAGCCGCCTGCAGCGCTTCTCACTCAGAAACATAAGCAAATCACATTTGTATTAAAAACCTTGCCTTAGCATCAACTCCTTTCTGTCGGATATAAAAAAAATTGTCATGTCACATAATAGGATGATACAAAATCAATGTAGCCTATCATATAAATTGACAGGCCAAGTTTTAAGGGGGATGTATAGAGACAGCTGTGATAGGCATGAAGATGAAATTGACAACCATTAGAACATTGAAACACATGCACGACAACCTGTCCATAGCCTATTGATCAACCTGTCCATAGCCTATTGATCAACCTGTCCATAGCCTAATGATCAACCTGTCCATAGCCTATTGATCAACCTGTCCATAGCCTATTGATAACGCTGTCCATAGTCTATTGGATCAACCTGTCCATAGCCTAACTGTCAACACCTGTCTATAGCCTAATGATCAGCCTGTCCATGCCTAATGATCAGCTGTCCATAGCCTATTGATCAACCTGTCCATAGCCTATTGATCAACCTGTACATAGCTATTGATCAACCTGTCCATAGCCTATTGATCACCTGTCATAGCCTAATGATCAGCCTGTCCATAGCCTACTGATAACCTGTCCATAGCCTATGATCAACCTGTCCATAGCCTATTGATTAGCTCTGTCCATAGCCTAAGATCAGCTGTCCATAGCCTACGATCAGCCTGTCCATGAGCCTATTGATAGCCTGTCCATAGCCTAATGATCAACCTGTCCATAGCCTAATGATCAGCATGTCCATAGCCTAATGATCAGCCTGTCCATAGCCTTATGATCAACCTGTCATAGCAATGATCAGCCTGTCCATAGCCTATTGATCAACCTGTCCATAGCCTATGATCAGCCTGTCCATAGCTTTATGATCAACCTGTCCATAGCCTATTGATCAACCTGTCCATAGCCTAATGATCAGCCTGTCCATAGCTTATGACAACTGTCATAGCTTAATGATCAGCCTGTCCATAGCCTACTGATCAACCTGTCCATAGCCTATTGATTAGCCTGTCCATAGCCTAATGATCACCTGTCCAATAGCCTAATGATCAACCTGTCATAGCCTATTGATCAACCTGTCCATAGCCTATTTGATCAACCTGTCATAGCCTAATGATCAGCCTGTCATAGCCTTATGATCAACCTGTCCATAGCCTAATGATCAGCCTGTCCATAGCCTAATGATCAACCTGTCCATAGCCTAATGATCAGCCTGTCCATAGCCTACTGATCAACTGTCCATAGCCTATGATCAACCTGTCCATAGCCTACTGATCAACCTGTCTATAGCCTATTGATCAACCTGTCCATAGCCTAATGATCAGCCTGTCCATAGCCTACTGATCAACCTGTCCATAGCCTATTGATTAGCCTGTCCATAGCCTACTGATCAACCTGTTTATAGCCTATTGATCAACCTGTCTATGCCTATTGATCAGCCTGTCCATAGCCTACTGATCAACCTGTCCATAGCCTATTGATTAGCCTGTCCATAGCCTATGTCAAACTGTCTATAGCCTATTGATCAACCTGTCCATAGCCTACTGATCAACCTGTCTATAGCCTTATTGATCAACCTGTCCATAGCCTAATGATCAGCCTGTCCATAGCCTACTGATCAACCTGTCCATAGCCTATTGATTAGCCTGTCCATAGCCTACTGATCAACCTGTCTATAGCCTATTGATCAACCTGTCCATAGCCTAATGATCAGCCGTTGATTTTAGTGAAGCAATGGGTGGTAATTCTGACACTACATTTTCTTTTGAGTGCWTTATCTMAATCTGTGCAACCACTTACTGATAAGGGTAAACGCCGGCAGATATTTTTTTATTTTAGGGTTGCCTATAGCACAGGTAGTCGCCTAGATTCACTTTAGCAGGTCTATAATATGTAGCATAATATATAGACTATATGAATGATGCATTCATATATTAATTMACTTCTAACTTAAATATCTCTGTCTTCACTGTTCCCTTCTTGCACAATTCACGCCACTCCACTGACCTATCTCTTTCTTCTCTTTCTAGCTCTTGAACAAGTGGCCTATTTATAGACAATGAACAGCAATATAGTTTGAAACATATTTTGAGCTATTTTTAAAAACAAATATAGGCCTATTTTAGGAGAGAAGCATCGATCGCTCCTCTTGCTTGCTGAAAGGCTATAAAATAGTGTTACGTCCGTCGTCGGAATGAGACCAAAGCGCAGTGTGGAAAGTGTTCATCGTACTTTATTAGAATGAACACCAATAAACAACAAAGGATAAACGAACGTAAAGTTCTGCAGGGCTCAACAGCTACTGTGCAAAAACAGCATTCCACAAACTAGGGTGGAAAACAGGCTGCCTAAGTATGATTCCCAATCAGAGATAACGATAGACAGCTGCCTCTGATTGGGAACCATACCCGGCCAACAAAGAAATAGAAAACTAGAATGCCCACCCAAATCACACCCTGACCTAACCAAATAGAGAAATAAAAAGGCTCTCTAAGGTCAGGGCGTGACAAATAGGCTACAGCATTGGCAATGCACTGGCAGGAAAGTTTGAATTGCGAGAGCGACGTGTAGCCTAGCTCTGGTGTGATGTGATAACATTGGTTACATTGATACCTTGCTGCACTGATGCATTGCAAGCGTAAGAAACAGGCAGAGAGAAATTAATTAATTTATTCACATCACGAAACCACAAACCTGTCAGTAGCAGTGCGTGGCCTGTTAGTGGCGGTGTCCCAGATAACAATTTCTATTGGTCAATATCTTATTTTCGCATGCAAAGACGCAAAAAATCGAAACTGTTACGAATAAATCATTAATTGATTGTTGGAAAATGATATTCATTTATCGTATAAATTTTTTTCTTCCAAATGTGTCGGACGAAAATAACGGACTTGGTGAGAAAGGGCCTTTCCTGAAAATAGGCCTTTTACAAGATTAAATCATGACAGGAGCGTTTGATTCTTATTAAAGAGAGAGAGTCCAGACAGGCTACTTTAGAAAACTTTCTGAATGGACATATAGGCCTATAGAGAGAATCAGTGAACTGACACGCACACCCGCGTAAAAGGACCCGTCAATCAAAGCCCCCAGTATGTCAGACTCAAGCAAATATTTCTCCTTTCCTTAAAACGTATTAAAAAACCTAGGCCTACCATAGGCTTTCTGAAAGTAAGGTATAAGATAATGAATTGACAAGGAATGTATGAAGGGGAGAGACAGCTATGCGATAGTATGAAGATGAAATTGACAATCATTAAAATAGAAACAAATACATGGAACATGTCCATAGCCTTTTTATCAGTGTTGATTAGTCTATAAATTAAGAAAAGATTCCGTATCAAATTACATCTTGCCAGGTTGGATAGGATTGGTAGCATTGTCCATTTGGCACAACATTAGTGCATTATAGACCTCCGAGCCAGAACAACTTTGTCGGCTGCTGTTAAATAATTAATGAATAGTCAGACACATCCAAACTTTTTTAAAGGTGCACTTTTTGAAATTGCTACACCCTTTCCTGGTTGCAAAAATTATAATAGTTCACCTAATTTCAGTTTCTGACAAAACAAGCAAGTATAGTGTAAAGAATCATTGTACCATCTTAACCACTGTGAAATATATTTTYCATTACCAAAAATATTGTATTTTCAGYAGTTTGAACCTGGTGTACAAAACCAAAAGTAAACCACACAAAAACAAAACTTAAGAACGGGAAACATAGAAATAGTGCACATAGAACAGATCTACCGCTTCATAGACTTGCTTTCAATGAGAATGACAGATCTATAACTCACATTTTATATGTTACGTATTGCAGCTTTAAAAGAGACAAGCAAGCAATGAAAACATGCATTGTATAAAAGAAAGTCCACACATCAAACATTTTTATTTACTGAAGTGCCATAGCCTATAGGCTAGCGCTTCTACATCCCCACACATCTAGCAGATTAGCTGCTTGAGCATCAAACGACAGTTGGAATGAGGAGGAGATGTAGACAGACTACGTTAGCAAAACGATTTCTTATGATCACTAGTAAACAGTACCGCTATTAGGTCAAGTTTATCTACATGAAAATAAAGTTAATGAAAAATGAATGTAGGCCTATTTACAAGCATTTCGCTACACTCGCAATAACATCTGCCAATCATGTGTATGTGACCAATACAATTTGATTTAAACAAGTTTTAACTTATTTATGTTTCTCATGGTGGTCTTCATCCATAACCGYCAGTTACAAAGTTATTCAATTACCGTCACAGACATAGCTGCATTGAAATTCAACAATGCACTACATCAAAGCAGTGTGTAGCCTAGACCTACTGAGTAGACTACATTCCAGTTATCACAGTGTGTGAATGAGGAAAGTGTCTCTGTGACACTCACTTGTGCATTGTGGTAAGACGCTCAAGAGGAGGTATGGGTGAGAGACAGACAAACAGAAACAGCACATAGGCCCTAATGGAAATTTTCCAGCTCTATAATGAATCTGAAAGTAGATTGCCGTGTCCACTATGTACTTTTGCTTTCATTGTTGTTTTCGGGAGGGTGTTAGCGGTGCATATCTCACAACTAACCAGGCGTATACAAGAGGACATTTCAGAATGCCAGCCATGCAGTATTTTGAGTAGCAGGGATTAGTGTTGCCACGTAGGGCTGTGGCGGTCACGACAATTCGTCAGCCCGGTGATTGTCAAAGAAATAACTGTCGGTCTTATGGTAATTGACGTTAATTAACATAAACACATTTAGCATTTCCTGGCTTCCACACATAGCCTACAAGCCACTGATGCAGACCTTTGTAACATCTACATTTTAAAAAGTCTAATACATCCATGTAATATAGCCTACACCTTCACAATGAATCCATTATGTATTTTAGACAGGTCTAAAGAAGCATGATATGAAGAAAATGTAGTCTATATCAGAAGAACAGAGTTGCATAGTTGTCCTGATCTGGCTATGCCAAATGGCTGTGGGCTACACTAGTTCATTTAGCAGACAAGATTTTGAGAACAAGTTCTCATTTAAAACTGCGACCTGGCCAAGATAAAGCAAAGCAGTGCGACACAGACAACAACACAGAGTTACACATGGAATAACATGGAATAAACAATAAACAAGCCAATAACACAATAAACAAGTCAATGACACAGTAGAAAAAAAGAAAGTCTATATACAGTGTGTGCAAAAGGCATGAGGAGGTAGGCAATAAATAGGCCATAGTAGCGAGGAATTACAATTTAACAGATTAACACTGGAGTGATAAATGAGCAGATGATGATGTGCAAGTAGAGATACTGGTGTGCAAAAGAGCAGAAAAGTAAATAAAAACAATATGGGGATGCGGTAGGTAGATTGGGGGGCTATTCACAGATGGACTATGTACAGCTGCAGCGATCGGTTAGCTGCTCAGATAGMTGATGTTTAAAGTTRGTGAGGGAAATATAAATCTCCAGCTTCAGCGATTTTTGCAATTCGGTTGAAAAGCATGCATTTGGTTTTACTAGTGTTTAAGAGCAGTTGGAGGCCACGGAAGGAGTGTTGTATGGCATTGAAGATCGTTTGGAGGTTAGTTAGCACAGTGTCCAAGGAAGGGCCAGAAGTATACAGAATGGTGTTGTCTGCGTAGAGGTGGATCAGGGAATCACCCGCAGCAAGAGCGACATCATTGATATATACAAAGAAAAGAGTCGGCCCAAGAATTGAACCCTGTGGTACCCCCATAGAGACTGCCAGAGGTCCGGACAACAGGCCCTCCGATTTGACACACTGAACTCTGTCTGTAAAGTAGTTGGTGAACCAGGCGAGGCAGTCATTAGAGAAACCAAGGCTATTGAGTCTGCCGATAAGAATGTGGTGAAAGCCTTGGCCAGGTCGATGAAGACGGCTGCACAGTACTGTCTTTTATCGATGGCGGTTATGATATCGTTTAGTACCTTGAGCGTGGCTGAAGTGCACCCGTGACCGGCTCGGAAACCAGATTGCACAGCGGAGAAGGTACGGTTGGATTCGAAATGTCAGTGATCTGTTTATTAACTTGGCTTTCGAAGACTTTAGAGAGGCAGGGCAGGATAGATATAGGTCAGGCTGGTAATAGGGGTTGCAACAATGGCGGCGGATAGTTTTAGAAAGAGGGGGTCCAGATTGTCTAGCCCAGCTGATTTGTACGGGTCCATGTTTTGCAGCTCTTTCAGAACATCTGCTATCTGGATTTGGGTGAAGGAGAAGCTCAAAATGTATTTGTCACATGCGCCGAATACAACAGGTGTAGGTAGACCTTACAGTGAAATGCTTACTTACAAGCCCTTAACAAACAATGCAATTCTAAGAAAAATAATAGGGAAGTAAAAAATAGATAAGTAAAAAAATGAATAAAATAAATATAACAAAAATAAAAGTTACAAATAATTAAAGGGCAGCAGTAAAATAACAATAGCGAGGCTATATACAGGGGGTACCGATACAGAGTCAATGTGCGGGGGCACCAGTTAGTCGAGGTAATTGTTTTCAATCAGAGCACGAGGGTAAATGCCGTTGAGGTTGGCGGTGAATACTGTCAGCCACCACGGTAGACGGGACATGCCATCAGAATTAAAATATTTCAACGTCTGAGCGTAGCGTTGTTTTCTACCGGATGTTGATTTGCACTGTTTGTTTACTGAAATCACCATAGCAACGCATACTGTCGTGCTTGCTTGCTTTTCCTGTCACCCTCTTTCTTGCTTTCTTGTCCTTTTATACCGACTGGTATGACGTTTTTTGCACCCCTCGTCTAAACGCAGCATAAGTGGTTTGTCAGTATTGAGGTCAATATTTGCCAGGTTCCAGTCTGACAACAAGCCCCTACATTACCCTAGCCCTTAAGAACAMCCCCCCAGCAGTAACCACAGGAGGCAGTTCTGACTTAAGTTTGATCCTCCTGAGGTGGGTTGTAAAAATCTGCACCTACCACTTGCAGACACAGTTCCCAGTGATATCAACAATACAGTCAGTGCCCGTTACTGAGCACAAGGCCTTATTCCACTAATCCAGTGAAAAGATTAACCACGACTGGCCTAGCGCACGTGCTTCTCTGTGTGTGTGTGCTTGTGTGTGCTTCTGTGCACGTGTGGGGTGTTCAGTGCATGGAGGGCCCGTAGATGGTAGCAGAGATTATGGCCTTGAAAAGAGATTCCACATTCACAGCATTCACAGCATTCACAGCATTCTCAGCAGCATTTGGCTAGAATGTCTGGCGTAGAAGGAGTTCACAAAGTGATCTTCGTATGTCATCACTGTTCATTCAACAATAGCTAATTAAACCACCCCTACCCGCGTGGCCTGAAACTGACATTTCCAACTTGTTTATGTAACCCATTATTCTTTGTTGAGTAACATCTAAATGTTTGTTGTACCTCTTATACCACAAAAACATACATTAGATATATATACAGATACCGTTATATATATATATATATATATATATATATAAAGGCTACATTAATTTCTCAGCTGAACAGATACCGTTACATTGTTCCATGAGTTTGGATGCTTCTTGATCATGCTGTAAGTAAATGCCAATGTACAGTTCGAGCATGTACCAACCTGTGTCTATGTCAGTCTCAGTTGTGGTTATTCATAGGTTACCTCAAGCTTCTGTTTACTTGAATAAACTCTGTCATACAGTAGATTCAGATTGATTCTTTACATTTCCACTCGTCCTCATCAAAGTTATGGCTCTTGCTCCTGTTTTACCCTCTTAGCCAATATTTAGTGTGTCTATTTTGAGATTGCCTTCTTGTTAGTTGGACTGAAATGAGCTTGTATTTTGTTTTCACCCATTGCAAAGGAAACATTCCAAAGAGAATATGCTTGGCTGTATTACAGCCAAACATCCTTAGCAGAAACCGTAAACCCCAGAATAGTGAAATTCAATGCTTTGTGCAGCTCCACTAAACCACGAGGCTGACACTAGGCCTAGCTCGTATCTGTCTGTGCCTGGTGTAGTAGTGGGGTGTGTGGTGCTCCATAAACATAGTATTTACTGGCTTAATGCCAGTAAATACTATGATAATAACTTTAAGAAATTGTTTCTAGAATGTGTCTTTCCCAATTTCACACTTAGCTGGTTCAATTTGGTTTTAGTAAACTCCCTCAGGAGGGGTAAAAACACAATCCTAGGCAACACAGTGACTACGGTCTGGTTTCAATGATGGACTCTTTTGGCATAGAGAACCTACGTCACTTCCTACGTCACTACTTTATCCGCTGGAATAAAATGCAGAATAGTAGCTAGCAAGATGGAGATCACAGAAGTTATTTTTAATGAGTGCTGTTCGCAAGTGGCTAGTTGGCATCAACTACATTAACTAAAACCACTGCAAAGGTTTTGAGTGCAAACTTTGTTTTTGAATTGTGACCGGCTGGATGGCTGCCTTGGTATTTGTTGGGAGAGCCCTGATCCCCCCCCCCCCCCCTTATTGATGTAGGCAGTGATGTAGTTCCTCTATGCCAAAAGAGTCCATCATTGAAACCAGACCCTAATCACTGTGTTGCCTAGGATCGGGTTTTCGAGACTAAGCAGAAAGTGCCATGGGCCTAGCCCAACAAGCAGCAGTGAGGAACTGTAGTGTGAGCCCCCAGTGCTATCTATAGGGTGGTGGGTGGGTGGAGGGCATGTGAGGAGGTGTAGTATCATGTAGCTACAGAGACAGTAGGAGGAGGCCAATCTTACCATAGCAGATTGTCATTACTGCTTGTCCTGTAGTGATGAGGGAAAAATCTATACAGTTACATATTGCAATATTAAGTATTGATTTATTTTTATTTTTAATTATGGGTAGCGTTAGTCGGCTGTACCTGCTTATAAACAAATGTTCTCATGCTCTCTGTCGTCTCTCTCAGACATATAATGAGTAATATGTGTGGAACATCCAATCGCAATAAAATCACATTGTCGAATCGCAATACATATAGAATTGTGATAATCGCAATACATATCGCATCGACACCTAAGTGTTGTGATATTATCATATCGTGAGGTCCCTGGCAATTCCTAGGCTCATTATCCTGCCATTGCTTAGGATAGGAGTAGTGGAGTTGGAGTTCAGCTAACACCATTTAGCCTAAAATTGACCACAAAGAGGCTAAAGGACAAGGGCCAAGTGAGTTTTAGGACCTGTCGACTGGAGAAAGCCATTGTATGAATGAATCTGTTTGATGTTATGGCCAATCCTTGGTTGGGGTCTGAGCAGATTATTTGTTACAATTGCAAACATAATAAAATGGTGATCCGATAGTCCAGGATTATGAGGAAAAACATTAAGATCCACAACATTTATTCCACGGGACAAAACTAGGTCCAGAGTATGACTGTGGCAGTGAGTAGGTCCGGACACATGTTGGACAAAACCCACTGAGTCGATGATGGCTCCGAAAGCCTTTTGGAGTGGGTCTGTGGACTTTTCCATGTGAATATTAAAGTCACCAAAAATTTGAATATTATCTGCCATGACTACAAGGTCCGATAGGAATTCAGGGAACTCCGTGAGGAACGCTGTATATGGCCGAGGAGGCCTGTAAACAGTAGCTATAAAAAGTGATTGAGTAGGCTGCATAGATTTCATGAMTAGAAGCTCAAAAGACGAAAACGCAGTTTTCTTTTGGTAAATTGACATTTGCTATCATAAATGTTAGCAACACCTCCGCCTTTGCGGGATGTGCGGGGGATATGGTCACAAGTGTAACCAGGAGGTGAGGCCTCATTTAACACAGTAAATTCATCAGGCTTAAGCCATGTTTCAGTCAGGCCAGTCAAATCAAGATTATGATCAGTGATTAGCTCATTGACCATAATTGCCTTGGAGGTGAGGAATCTAACATTAAGTAGCCCTATTTTGAGATGTGAGGTATCACAATCTCTTTCAATAATGGCAGGAATGGAGGAGGTCTTTATTCCAGTGAGATTGCTAAGGCGAGCACCGCCATGTTTAGTTYTGCCCAACCTARGTCGAGGCACAGACACAGTCTCAATGGGGATAGCTGAGCTGACTACACTGACTRTGCTAGTGGCAGACTCCACTAAGCTGGCAGGCTGGCTAACAGCCTGCTGCCTGGCCTGCACCCTATTTCATTGTGGATCTAGGGGAGTTAAAGCCCTGTCTATGTTCGTAGATAAGATGAGAGCACCCCTCCAGCTAGGATGGAATCCGTCACTCCTCAACAGGCCAGGCTTGGTCCTGTTTGTGGGTGAGTCCCAGAAAGAGGGACAATTATCTACAAATTCTATCTTTTGGGAGGGGCAGAAAACAGTTTTCAACCAGCGATTGAGTTGTGAGACTCTGCTGTAGAGCTCATCACTCCCCCTAACTGGGAGGGGGCCAGAGACAATTACTCGATGCCGACACATCTTTCTAGCTGATTTACACACTGAAGCTATGTTGCGCTTGGTGACCTCTGACYGTTTCATCCTAACATCGTTGGTGCCGACGTGGATAACAATATCCCTATACTCTCTACACTCGCCAGTTTTAGCTTTAGCCAGCACCATCTTCAGATTAGCCTTAACGTCGGTAGCCCTGCCCCCTTGTAAACAGTGTATGATCGCTGGATGATTCGTTTTAAGTCTAATACTACGGGTAATGACTAGGGTTTTCAATTTGTCAGAGCTAATGGTGGGAGGCTTCGGCGTCTCAGACCCCGTAACGGGAGGAGTAGAGACCAGAGAAGGCTCCGGCCTCTGACTCCGACTCGCTGCTTAATGGGGAGAACCGGTTGAAAGTTTCTGTCGGCTGAATGAGCGACACCGGTTGAGCATTCCTATAGCATTTCCCTCCAGAAGCCATGAGAAAGTTGTCCGGCTGCGGGGAGTGTGCGGGGATTTATACTACTATCTGTACTTACTGGTGGCACAGACGCTGTTTCATCCTTTCCTACACTGAAATTACCCTTGCTTAATGATTGCGTCAGAAGATGGACTTGCAGCACAGTTATCCTCGCCGTAAGGCGATTGTTCTCCTGTATGTTATGAGTACAGTTACTGCAATTAGAAGGCATCATGTTAATGTTACTACTTAGCTTCGGCTGGTGGAGGTCCTGACGAACCACGTCCAGATAAAGCATCCGGAGTGAAAAAGTTGAATGAAAAAAGTAGAGCTAGGGAAAAACTAAAAATATAAAAGTAATTAAAAAGTAAAAAAACATCAAGTTGTCAGGTAGCAAAGTAAGGTTAGCAACAAAACACACAGCAGCACCTAAACAAGTCTGCAAGTTGTGACCGGAAGTTGTGACACATCGACCGGAAGTTGTGACACAGGCCGCTCTGCAAGGAATACCGGTATATCATAAAATACGGTATACCGCCCAGCCCTTTGATGAGCCAGGTGTGTCTTCGGGGTGATTACAGCCATCTATTGTATTTCATGAACATGTCTAGACAATAGTGACCCATCCACTACATGTGGCTGGGGTGTGGTTATAGCATTTATTTCACATGACCCATCAATTTAGACGTGTGCCTGAGTAAGCATCATCTAATAATTATAAAATATCTTTATCTGTACACTTTCTATTTTTAGTATTGCTACTATGCAAATATGCAAGTAACTATTTGACTGTATTGTTTACACCTTCTGTATCCTGTGCATGTGACACACACAATTTTATTTTATATAGTGTCTCTTTACCAGAGATGGTAATGTAAAGAACAACATTACCTTCCCCAAAGTCAGATTAGGATATAGGCGAAGGACTAGATAGTGTTTGTTTACCTAGAGTTTTTCCCTACTGCAGGCTACTACTTTCACCACTTTTAGTCTTGAAATCTTTGGTTGTTTACTACACTACATCACTCACTGTAATATTTAGTATTAAAACTAACTATGCATGAGATTTTGTTGCAAGCAGAACGCATCAGAGTAGGATTAGGTCTATACAGTGCCTTCGGAAAGTATTCAGACCCTTTGACTTTTTAAACATTTTGTTACGTTACATCCTTATTCTAAAATTGATGAAATAGTTTTTTCCCCTCATCAATCTACACACGATACCCCATAATGACAAAGCAAAAACAGCATTTTAGAAATGTTTGCTAATTTGTAAAGTAAAAAAAACATGAAATATTACATTTACATAAGTATTCAGACCCTTTACTCAGTACTTTGTTGAAGCACATTTGGCACTATTACAGCATCGAGTCTTCTTGGGTATGACGCTACAAGCTTGGCACACCTGTATTTGGGGAATTTCTCCCATTCATCTCTGCAGATCCTCTCAAGCTCTGTCAGGTTAGATGGGGTGCATTGCTACACAGCTATTTTCAGGTCTCTCCAGAGATGTTCGATCGGGTTCATGTCTGGGCTCCACAGAAGAACTCTGGATCTCTATCAGAGTGACCATCAGGTTCTTGGTCACCTCCCTGAACAGGGTCTTCTCCCCAGTTTGGCTGTTTGGCTGGGTGGCCAGCTCTAGGAAGAGTCTTGGTGGTTCCAAACTTCTTCCACTTAAGAATGATGTGTTCTTGGGGACCTTCAATGCTGCAGAAATACTTTGGTACCCTTCCCCAGATCTGTGCCTTGACACAATCCTGTTTTGGAACACTATGGACAATTCCTTCAACCTCATGACTTGTTTTTTTTTCAAATCCTTTGCAAATCATGTCCAATCAATTGAATTTACCACAGACGGACTCCAATGAAGTTCTAGAAATATCTCAAGGATGATCAATGGAAACAGGATGCACCTGAGCAAAATTTCGAGTCTCATAGCAAAGGGTCTGAATACTTATGTAAAAATATTTTTTTGTTTATTATTTGTAAATAATGTTCAGAAATTCTTAACCTGTTTTGTCTTTGTCATTTGGGGTATTGTGTGTAGATTGCTAAGGTATGAATTAAAAAAAATCAATTTTAGAAGTGTCTGAATACTTTCTGAAGGCACTGTATATCACGGTCACAAGGCATAAGAACTAACAGGTTATAGAGCAAACACTGCAATTAACACAACACATAGGTTGTAATATGGCTTCCCCAGTGATTTTTATCCATGCACCGCTACTGTATCAAAGCCAGAGTTACATTTGTTCATATCCTTTGCTAGTTAGTGAGTTATTAGCCTAGTTATAGATAATTTGAAGTCAGCAATGGGGGAGTGATTGCTTCTTACGAGAACACAAAATGTGTACATTTCTAGACATCTGTGAAAAGTGAGTCAGGTAAAGAGCTTTTTTTTGGTGTTAAAGGGGCGATGTTGTATTTTGAGACAGGCTTGAGTAAGCTAAGTAGCCAATAGGCAGAAGTTAGCATAATTTGTCWGATTTTCTGTAATAATGGTATGGAATAATAATACATTTTATTTTGTAAAGTGGTTTCTTGCATCAAACAACACAACATTTTCAATCACCTCCTTGTCTGAAGGACAAGTGGAAACAGGTTTTTTCAAAAGTCTCATGGAATGTAGGCCTAAATTGAACACCACACATTGGCTGCTACTGTAGGCTGAATGATACAACAGCTATTTCCATGTAAAAAATGTATGGGATGCATTTTCTCTGTTGTTTTTGATAGTAAGCCACTCTAGTAGGCCTACATTATGATCAAATAGCCTACTTAACCACTGTCTGATACTGTAACTCAAAGTGGGTACAGCCTCAGAGTTCACAGTAAACACACACTGGAAGTTGCACAGAATTTTCATAACGTTCAAGTTTGCGCTCAGCAGACCTGAAATTTGGTCAGGGCCAAATTTCTTCTGAGGGAACATTGGTGTGAACGATGCTGAATAGGTGTAGACAAAGAAGAGCTCTCCAGTAGGTGTACCAAATCATTCAAGGGCCAACCTTTCTCCAACATCGTATAGACTACTCAAAGAAATTCATCAATTATTTGTACATACTCATTCTAGGAAATGGGTATTGAAATTGAGAACACAAAAAAGGGAAGGAGAAGAGACCTGTAATTTTCCACCAATAACTCACTTTCACTCCTCCCAGGGGTGGAGCAACACTCGTATGTGCTATACATACTACTAGAGCAGACCTGAGGGAAATGAACAGAACTGACTGAGTGGAGTGCATGGGATAGTTATAGGTTGGTCCACTCTTTAGACCAATTAGTTCTTCATTGCTGAGGCCATCTTATCTAGTAGCTCCTTTGAAAGCCAACACTGTCTGGTAAAATCCAAAGCCTGTTCTATCTTTGAGGGGAATTGCTCCTTCTGTGACGGTAAGACTTGGCTTTTAACCTAGTTTTATTTTTCTTGTTGCATTAACTTAACTATTTAACCCTGGGGCATGTTTGATTATTTTGTGTGTTACATTGGAATGGGAGCTACACATTGAGTTTACACAACATTAAGAACACCTGCCCTTTAGTGACCAGGTGAATCCAGATGAAAGCTATGATCCCTTATTGATGTCACTTGTTAGATCCACTTCAATCAGTGTAGATGAAGGGGAGGAGATGGGTTAAACAAGGATTTTTAACTCTTGAGACAATTGAGACTTGGACTGTGTATGAGTGCCATTCAGGGGGTGAATGGGCCAGACAGGATTTAAGTGCCTTTGAACGGGGTATGATAGTAGGTGCCAGGCTCACCGGTTTGTGTCAAGAACTGTAACGCTACTGTTTTTTTCACGCTCAACAGTTTCCCGTGTGTATCAAGAATGGTCCACCACCCAAAGGACATCCAGCCAACTTGACACAACTGTGGGAAGCATTGGAGTCAACATGGACCAGCATCCCTGGGGAACGCTTTCATCACCTTGTAGAGTCCATGCCCTGACRWATTGARGCTGTTCTGAGGGCAAAAGGGGGTGCAACTCAATATTACGAAGGTGTTTGTTCCTAATGTTTTGTACACTCAGTGTACATCATTAATCCTAACACACTGTCAGGTCAACCGACTCCCAACACATTGATGCTGAAGATGATAAAGAGAGATTTTACCCAAGTTACAGAATGACACATCGGTTTTGTTACCGTCTAAGCAGTCCCTGGCACAGGTCCCACATGCTAACTTTTAAGCAAAAGTTTATCAAAAGCTAACTGTTGGGGCTCCCGAGTGGCGCAGCGGTCTAAGGCACTACATCTCCGTGCTAGAGGCGTCACTACAGACACCCACTAAAGACACCCTAATCCAGGCTGTATCACAACCGGCTGTGATTGGGAGTCCCATAGGGCGGCGCACAATTGGCCGAGCGTTGTCCGGGTTTGGCCGGTGTAGGCCGTCATTGTAAATAAGAATGTGTTCTTAACTGACATGCCTGGTTAAATAAAAGTATAAAAAAGAAAATACATGCATTTGTTATACAAATCCCATTCAAGTCATGGGACCGATATTATCATTTTTTGCGCATCATGTCCAAATCTTCTGAAAGTATCAAAAATKTATTKAGAAGCTCAACAATCTCCTATAGATGTTTTGAGCATGATGAGCATGGATTGCTGTTATACCTTGTCCATAGACTGCTTCTAGGGTAAGGAAACCAATATGTCAAAAGATATAGATCATCCTAAATATGTTAAAAGGGCATTGTGTCATTGTACTTTTTYCCCCTTAGAATAAATAGGCATAATAGTTTTGTAATGCCCATATTTGACTCCTGGAAGGAAGCCTTTTTAAATGGTGTAATCATACCTAGTTACATTGTATTATCATGTACAGTGCCTTCAGAAAGTATTCACTACGGCTGTGGCGGTCATGAAATTTTGTCAGCTTGTTATTGTCATGCAAAAGCCTGCCGGCCTCATGGTAATTGACCGTTAATTAACATAAACATGTTTAGCATTTCCAGGGCTCCATGCTTACAAGCCACTGATGCACACCTTTGGAACATCTATATTTWAAAAAAGTCGAATAAATACATTTTATATACTGTACACCATCACAATAAATCCATGATTTATTTTAGGCAGGTCTAAAGAAACATGATATGAAGAAAAGTTATTTCAGAAGGACAGAATATGAGTTGTCCTACTGTATGTTATCTGGCTATGCGCCATGCCACAAGCTGTAGGCTTGTTAATTTAGGAGATAAGATATGCGTAAGTCCCATGCCTTTATTTTTATATTATATGATTTTATAGTAAGAAGAATAGAATTGAACTTAACTGAATAAAATAGAAAGGATATTTTTCCCATTCTGGAGCGAGTGCACATATGAAGTGCRTGAAAGTTGAGCGTAAAAGTGATAATTTGAAACGTCCTATACGCTAGATTTAGAGTTATGTGTCAATTTTAGTTGTGAATGATACAAACCTTAGAATGACTTAGAAGTGAATCATATATCGACTGCATGATGCGRCGATAGGCTATTGATTTGAAAAATTATTTGTAAAAAGCTTGTGCTCTGTTCCTTGCCTCAGGCTGCACACGCTGTTTGCTCAAGTGATCATATTTTCACCTATAAGACTATTCTCAATGTAATCTWATCTTTACTAATATGTCAAATTAGTCTAAATTAGATTTAGAATGGCCCATTTAGTATGTTATCCATATGCACTGGAATAGTGAATGGAGGCCGCTTTCCCTCTAGTTCGTTTTTCAGGCTACTCCGGTTATTTCACTCCAAGCATCAACCACTGTTTAGGGAGCATGCAGCCTCTTGCTGCACGACAGGTGATATTCTGCCCAAACTCTGAATGCGATGGGTTCTCCAACCCTGTTCCTGCATTTGACCAGTGCTTAATTTGGAAAACCTAGTGAAATCGTATAATAACATGTATTCATAACTAAACATATTTCATTAAACTGTTGACAGCCCCTCTCTCTGCGCACTGGAGAAAGGAGAGCGAGGAGGAGATGGAAACGCATGGTGGTGAGATACAAATACAAATTCACTATAATTGTAGGCTTAGCTGCCCTGCACAATCAATCAACCAACAGCCCCTTACAAAAATGAACCATGCTAGTACAATGAAAACAATACCAAGGTTTTGTAATAGCATGTAGTGAAACATGAAAACATGAAAGCATGGTAGTTGTTTACATTGTATTATGATGGTCTGTATCCAACCGTTTTTCAAGTAAGGTGACCAAAAACGTAGTAATTTATGGTACTCACATAATGCAACATTGACTACTCGCGCTGCAATGGTAAGTGTATGCCTAGTAGACTCGTAAACCCCTTTTAGCTCATAGTGAAAACMCACATGGTAGTGTAGTGTACCCTCTTAAACCTTGGGACCTGAATAGGGTATGGTGAGAAGAATGAAGGGAGTCTGAAACCTTAAASATTTAAAATAGTTTGTTTATCTGGTGCTTCTCTCTTCAATACAGTTTTCAGTTGGCTCTCTCTCATTCAACTGACTTGGCTATTCTTATACAATTGTAAATAGCCAACATACAAAAAAATTATTTGTTAAAAGGTGTAAATTATCATCTTATCTCATAGATACATTTTCATCATGTAATTCACAACATACAGTGCATTCGGAAAGTATTCAGACCCCAGCACTTTTCCCACATTTTGTTACGTTACAGCCTTATTCTAAAATGGGTTAAAAATAAAATTCTCATCAGTCTACACACAATACCCCATAATGACAAAGCAAAAACAGTTTTTTAGACATTTTTGCATATTAATTAAATAAACTGAAATATAAAATTTACGTAAGTATTTAGACCCTTTACTCAGTACTTTATTGAAGCACCGTTGGCAGCGATTACAGCTTCGAGTCTTCTTGKGTATGACGCTACGAACATGGCACGCCTGTATTTGGGGAGTTTCTCCCATTCTTCTCTGCAGATCCTCTCAAACTCTGTCAGGTTGGATGGGGAGCATTGCTGCACACTTATTTTCAGGTCTCTCCAGAGATGTTAGATTGAGTTCAAGTCCAGGCTCTGGCTGGGCTGCTCCTGTATTGTCTTGGCTGTGTACTTAGGGTTGTTGTCCTGTTGGAAGGTGCATCTTCGCCCGAGTCTGAGGTCCTGAGCGCTCTGGAGCAGGTTTTCATCAAGGATCTCTCTGTACTTTTCTCTGTTCATCTTTTCCTTGATCCTGACTAGTCTCCCAGTCCCTGCCTCTGAAAAATATCCCCACAGCATGATGCTGCCACCACCATGCTTCACGGTACAGATGGTATTGGCCAGGTGATGAGCAGTGCCTGGTTTCCTCCAGATGTGACACTTGGCATTCAGACCAAAGTTTGATCTTGGTTTCATCAGACCAGATAATCTTGTTTCTGATGGTCTGAGACTCCTTTAGGTGCCTTTTGGCAAACTCCAAGCGGGCTGACATGTGCCTTTTACTGATGAGTGTATACCACCCCTACCTTGTCACAACACAACTGATTGGCTCAAACGCATTAAGAGGGAAAGAAATTCCACAAATTAACTTTTAGCAAGTCACACCTGTTAACTGAAATGCATTCCAGGTGACTACCTCATGAAGCTGGTTGAGAGAAGGCCAAGAGTGTGCAAAGCTGTCATCAAGGCAAAGGTTGACTATTTTGAAGAATCTCAAATATAAAATATAGTTTGATTTGGTTACTACGTAATTCCATATTTGTTATTTTATAGTTCTGAAGTCTTCGCTATTATTCTACAATGTATAATATACAGTGGGGAGAACAAGTATTTGATACACTGCCGATTTTGCAGGTTTTCCTACTTACAAAGCATGTAGAGGTCTGTAATTTTTTATCACAGGTACACTTCAACTGTGAGAGACGGAATCTAAAACAAAAATCCAGAAAATCACATTGTATGATTTTTAAAAGTTTAATTAATTATTTTGCAATTTTAATTGCAATGAACATAAGTATTTGATCACCTACCAACCAGTAAGAATTCCGGCTCTCACAGACCTGTTAGTTTTTCTTTAAGAAGCCCTCCTGTTCTCCACTCATTACCTGTATTAACTGCACCTGTTTGAACTCGTTACCTGTATAAAAAACACCTGTCCACACACTCAATCAAACAGACTCCAACCTCTCCACAATGGCCAAGACCAAGAGAGCTGTATAAGGACATCAGGGATAAAATTGTAGACATGCAACAGGCTGGGATGGGCTACAGGACAATAGGCAAGCAGCTTGGTGAGAAGGCAACAACTGTTGGCGCAATTATTAGAAAATGGAAGAAGTTCAAGATGACGGTCAATCACCCTCGGTCTGGGGCTCCATGCAAGATCTCACCTCGTGGGGCTCATTTCATGAGGAAGGTGAGTTATCAGCCCAGAACTACACGGCAGGACCTGGTCAATGACCTAAGAGAGCTGGGACCACAGTCTCAAAGAAACCATTAGTAACACACTACACTACACGTCATGGATTAAAATCCTGCAGCGCACGCAAGGTCCACTGCTCAAGCCAGCGCATGTCCAGGCCCGTCTGAAGTTTGCCAATGACCATCTGGATGATCCAGAGGAGGAATGGGAGCAGGTCATGTGGTCTGATGAGACAAAAATAGAGCTTTTTGGTCTAAACTACTGCCGTTTTGGAAAGGGTGTACAACCCAAGACACATCCAACGAAGCATGAGGTGAAACATCAGGGGATGCTTTTCTGCAAAGGGTACAGGATGACTGCACCGTATTGAGGGGAGGATGGATGGGGCCATGTATCGCGAGATCTTGGCCAACAACCTCCTTCCCTCAGTAAGAGCATTGAAGATGGGTCGTGGCTGGGTCTTCCAGCATGACAAACGACCCGAAAACACAGCCAGGGCAACTAAGGAGTGGCGCCGTAAGAAGCATCTCAAGGTCCTGGAGTGCCTAGCCAGTCTCCAGACTGAACCCAATAGAAAATCTTTGGAGGGAGCTGAAAGTCCGTATAGCCCGCGACAGCCCCGAAACCTGAAGGATCTGGAGAAGAATCTGTTGGAGGAGTGGGCCAAAATCCCTGCTGCAGTGTGTGCAAACCTGGTCAAGAACTACAGGAAACGTATGATCTCTGTAATTGCAAACAAAGGTTTCTGTACCAAATATTAAGATCTGCTTTTCTGATGTATCAAATACTTATGTCATGCAATAAAATGCAAATKAATTACTTAAAAATCATACAATGTGATTTTCTGGATTTTTGTTTTAGATTCCGTCTCTCATAGTTGAAGTGTACCCATGATAGAAATTACAGACCTCTACATGCTTTGTAAGTAGGAAAACCTGCAAAATCGGCAGTGTATCAAATACTTGTTCTCCCCACTGTATTAAAAAATAAAGAAAAACCCTTGAATGAGTACGTGTGTCCATACTTCTGACTGGTACTGTATGTAAGTGTGATATTTCCGTTTTTATGTTTAATTTCATTTGCAAAACTGTTTTTGCTTTGTCATTATGGGGTATTGTGTGTAGATTGATGAGAAACAAATAACAATTTAATACATTTTAGAATAAGGTTGTAACGTAACAAAATGTGGAAAAAGTCAAGGGGTCTGAATACTTTCCGAATGCACTGTATCTCACATTCTCCCAACATTCTCCCACATTTCATGTTGGCAACACAGGGAACCCAAACATGAGCAAAATACGGTACTATTAATACAGAAAGTATTGCCTCTTTTTCACAGCAACTACTTAACTTTTTCTCTGACGTTGCAGTCAAACTAGGACCAAGAATAGTAGCCTGCCTCTGACTTGTAGCCCGCCCCTGAAACTTGCCCATACTGGTATATAAATTCATCAATATAATGCCAACCAACCTCTTTTGTACCATGTATCTTAATTGTTCATTACCATGTTATTTCCATGATCCACTTCTATACCATGGTATAATGGCAGTACAATGGCAGGACCATGCTAGTACCATCATACTTCAAGGCCAAACCATTTCCATCGTTCTCACAGGCTACAAGTCAGACACATCCGGGACGCAACTGCACGTGTCCGTATCCAATTCCCGAGGTGCATATTGAAGATATTGGAAGAACTGTTGAAATGTACTTTTCGTCAGCCAACAAGATGAGTAGGCCTAACAAACAACAAAAGCACTAGCCTATGTCAATATGCTATCCCCCATAGTACAAAAGTCAACCTATTCTGTGCGAGAAATAAATATTCCAAACATAGYCWGRCTATGTTTGGAATATTTATTTCTCGCACAGAATAGGTTGACTTTTGTACTATGGGGGATAGCATATTGACATAGGCTAGTGCTTTTGTTGTTTGTTAGGCCTACTCATCTTGGATACGATAGATCACTTAATACGATAGATCAATTAATACAACCACACGCAACAGATCAGAACATTTAGCTTTAAATGTTGATAAACTATTAGGTTATTTCTTCACATTATAAGCGCAGCAATGTGCACATGGTAGTAGGCTATAAGCGCAAATGTTCCATTAGCGGAAAACACCATTATTAAAAGTGACCGCAAATGCAATTTTGCATGTAATGCTTTTATTATAAAGGTGCATTTTTTGGCTCAAAATTATCTTCCCCAAACTTGAAACTCACACGCTGCTTATGTATGACAGTTAGGCTCTACACACATTGTAATTAATGTGCTTAATTTTAAGAAGTTATTTGGCGACTTTAGTTGTGACACAAACCTTATCAAACATATAGGCCTATGGGATAGGCTACATGGACTACAGGAAAAGGAGGACCGAGCACGCCCCCATTCTCATGGACTGGGCTGTAGTGGAGCAGGTTGAGAGCTTCAAGTTCCTTGGCTTCCACATCACCAACAAACGAACATGGTCCAAGCACACCAAGACAGTCGTGAAGAGGGCATAACAAAACCTATTCCCCCTCAATAGACTGAAAAGATTTGGCATCGGTCCTCAGATCCTCAAAAGGTCCAAGACGCTTCTATCCCCAAGCCATAAGACTCCTGAACAGCTAATCAAATGGCTACCCCYCTTCTACACTGCTGCTACTCTCTGTTATTATATATGCATAGTCACTATAATAACTACCTACATGTACATATAACCTCAATTACCTTGACACCGGTGCCCCCGCACACTGACTCTGTACCGGTACCCCCTGTATATAGCCCCGCTATTGTTATTTCTGCTTTTTAATTATTAGTTATTCTTATCTCCTACTTTTTATATATATWTTTTAGACTTTTTTGTATATTTACATTTTTTTGGTATTTTCTTAACTGCATTGTTGGTTAAGGGCTTGTAAGTAAACATTTCACTGTAAGGTCTACATGTAACGATGTACACTGAGAGTCAGTGAACAGCGCACCAACATGACAAACAGAAACAACGATAACTGGGGAAGAAACCAAAGGGAGTGACATATAAAGGTCAGGTAATCAAGGAGGTGATGGAGTCCAGGTGAGTGTCATTATGCGCGTAACGCTGGTGACAGGTGTGCGCCGTAACGAGCAGCCTGGTGACCTAGAGGCCGGAGAGGGAGCACACGTGACAGTATCCCCTCCCAGATGCGCGGATGCCGACCAAGATGACGACCCCGGGGATCAGGAGCGGACCGGTCTCCTCTGCTAGGGCGCGAGAACCTGTCGATCCGGCTGAGGCGCGGGAGCATGACAACCTAGAGCGCCGGAGAGAGAGCATACGTGACAGCACCCCCTCCCCGGCRTGTTCAGCTCCAGCCGCAGGACGCCAACCAAAGGGACGATCCCGGGGATCCGGAGCTGACCAGTCGCCTCCGCTGAGGCGCAGAAACCTGACGAACCTGGCTGAAGCGTGAGAGCCTGATGAGCCGGCTGAGACCTCCCCGGTTGCCTCGGTCGAGGCATGGGAACCTGTTCACCCGCTGATGCATGGGAGCTTGTCGAACCCGCTAATGCATGGGAGCTTGTCGAACCCACTGAGGCATGGGAGCCTGTCGAACCCGCTGAGGCATGGGAGCTTGTCGAACCCACTGAGGTATTGAAACCCGTCGGGCCCGCTGAGGCAGGGGAACCTGTCGATCCCGCTGAGGTATTGAATTTCGTCGGGCCCGCTGAGGCAGGGGAACCCGACAAACCGCCTGAGGCCTCCCAGGAAGCTCCGGTTCGGACACCCGGACCCGACATCACCTCCAACACCAAAAAAAACAAAAAAAAAACAGTCTCTGATGCTTCCCTTTGTTGAGTCGTCATTCTGTAACGATGTACGCTGATAGTCGGGAAGCAAGTTCAGGGAGTGAATACGTTTAATAAATAAACAAATAGCGCACCAACATGACACAGATACAGAAACAACGACGACTGGGGAAGAAACCAAAGGGAGTGACATATAAAGGGCAGGTAATCAAGGAGGCGATGGAGTCCAGGTGTGCGCCATAACGAGCAGCCTGGTGACCTAGAGGCCGGAGAGGGACACRCGTGACACTACACCTGTTGTATTTGGCGCATGTGACAAATAAAATTTGATTTGACATGGGGTGTGTGACTGATTTGAAAAAGTTGCTGAAAAAAGGCTTTGTTTCCTATGCTGGGCATCATTCACAAGTGATAATTTATCATTCACAAGTGATAGGCTGATATTGTCACCCATCAGACTATTCTTGATTTAGTCTTGTCTTTACATATACTAAATAATATATGTGTGACATTTGTTTTGATTTAGAATGGACCATTATCATGCACCTGTATCGAAACAGGGGCAGCGGAAAAAATACATGTCATCTATACACTTAAATAGCAAGTGGAGGATGCTTTTCCCCGTGGTTCATTTTCATGCCAGCCAGGTAGGCTATACTCCTGTTGTAAATGTAAGCAATGTGCATAATATTAGGAATGTTGAGTAATAAATATAGTAGGCCTAGCCTGTAGAAAGCTGATGGGATACTCCTCTTTTTATTAGCGGTTTTCTCCCACGATTGCAYAGCCTATAGAAATGTTGTGCAACATGAGCTCATGGGCTCTCAGGAAGTGTTTGATTAGATTTTCAAAACACATTTGCATTGATGTCAGAGTGATTAGAGGGACAATAGAGTGTTGAGTACCAGGCAGTTAGCAAGTTTGGTAATTTAAATAGAGCAGCATCAGAGCTTAGAGAAGTCTAATTACTGTGACTAAACGGTCATGTGGAATTTGACTGCCTTCATGACTCGTGACCGCCGGTGTGGCGGTAATACGGTCACCGCAACAGCCCTATGTTTAAACTCTAATATGCATATGGGTGTTTTGTCTTCATCATCATCTTAGAAAGCGTTGTCCATTTCATTGTGTTAGGCTTTGAAACAACAACCACAATGAACATGTTTCCCACTCAGTTTCAACCTGTTTTAGAACTTCTTTCTTCAAATTGACCAATCACAGTGAGGTGAGTTTTTAAAGTATGATAGGCCTACTGTTTTGATGATAACAAAACAGTAGTATTGATGTCAGAGTGGTTAGAGGGACAATAGAGCCCTGAGTACCAGACCATTAGCACCTGATGGTTGTTAGCAAGTTAGCAAGTACTACCAACGCATGTCCAGTGTATTAAGAGGAGAAGACTGTGACTCAACGTTGAAGTTAAATTTTACTGCGGTCATGACTCATGACTGCCGGTGTGGCGGTAACACGTTGGCAACACTGCAACAGCCCTAATATTCATACCCCATTTTCTTTTATCCATATTTAGTTTTGTTACAGCCTGAATTTAAAATGTATTAACATTTTATTTTGTCACTGATCTACACAGTACCGCATAATCTCATAGTGAAATTTTGTTTGTCTAATTTTTTAAAAATGAATACAAAATTGAAACGAAAATGTTTTTAGTCAATAGGTATTCAACCACTTTGTTACGGCAAGCCTAAATAAGTTCAGGAGAAAAATGTGCTTCACAAATCGCATAATAAGTTATAAATTAGGCCGTGGATGGTGTATCAATACACCCAGTCACTAAAAAGATACAGGCATCCTTCCTGACTCAGTTGCCAGAGAGGAGGGAACTGCTCATGGATTTCACCTTGAGGCCAGTGGGGATTTTAAAACAATTACAGAGTTTAATGGTTGTGATACGAGAACTGAGGATGGATCAACAACATTGTAGTTCTTCCACAATACTAACCTTAATGACAGAATGAAAAGAAGGAAGCCTGTACAGAATAAAACATATTACAAAACATGCATCCTGTTTGCAACAAGGCACTTAAGTATACAACGCGTTATGTTTGGGGCAAATCCAACACATCACCGAGTACCACTTTTCATATTTTCAAGCATGGTGGTTGCTGCATCATGTTATGGGTATGCTTGTCATTGGCAAGGACTAGCGAGTTGTTTAGGATAAAAATCAATGGAATATAGCTATAAGCACAGGCAAAATCCTGCTTTCCAACAGACACAAATTCACCTTTGAGCAGGACAATAACCTAAAATAAAAGGCCAAATCTACACTGGAGTTGCTTACCAAGACAATATTGAATGTTCATGAGTGGCCTAGTTACAATTTTGACTTAAATCGACTTGAAAATCTATTGGCAGACTTGAAAATGGCTGTGTAGCAATGATAAACAATGAACTTGACAGAGCTTGAAGAATTTAAAAAAGATTATTAAAAAAATTATAAATAATTTTAATTTTATATAGGATTTTATGAAGAATAATATTGTACAATCCAGGTGCGCAAAGCTCTTAGAGGCTTACCCCAAAAGACCAAAGGTGCTTCTACAAAGTATTGACTTATCAATTAAATGATCTAATATGTTTTCACCATGTCATTATGGGGTATTGTGTGTAGAGAAAATATATTTAATCCATTTTGAATTCAGGTTGTAACACAACAAAATGTGCAATAAATCAAAGTGTATGAATACTTTCTGAAGGCACTGTATGTATGATATTAATTATTGTTGTGTAATTCAATTTAAATATGGTGAATTTTAGCTTTAGTGAATGTTAATGAATTTCCCCATGGAATTAATTAGCTTATAGGATAAACAGCATCTTCCCCTGATACAGAGAGTAATTGATTTCCATGTGCTCCAAATGTAAAAAAGTGTTTCTGACTTGAACAATTTTACCATTGTCACATAATTGAATGAAAGAGAATAATGCAGACATCAAATTTCAATTCAATTTATACTGGGAAGTCATTAAACACTGTTAGTTTCCCATGTTCTTGGGTTCATTTTGATTACTGCTCTCTGCACTTGTTGTGCAATGTGCAGTCAATGACAAGTCTGAGCTTTTTCTCTAACAGTCGACTAATCTGTTTGTACACTAGCACATTGTTTCAGCGATTAGTTTTCAGAAAAATTTCAATCTAGTTTTCTCTCCAATCTGTGGCATATATCAGCATCCTCACCACTGGTGCCTTTGGTCAGCTAAAGACAAGTGTCTTCAACCATTAGAAAGGGAGGGAGTCTTTTTCCCAGTGATGAAATTTATGTTTGAAATTGGGAAAGGAACTAAAAGTGTTGCCTCCACCCCCCTCCTTGTCACATGTCCCTTTCACAGCATAGAAAAGTTCCTGGATTAGTGGAGAATTAATACAAAGGAGAGACGCCACTTCAGCTTCGGTCGGAAACAAGGGAATCGAGAGAGCAACGGGACGACGTCGCACGCGAGCCGCTGTTACTGCAACATACCAGTGTCCAGAAGAAGACGAGTCCCCAAAAAGAGACGCGCAGCAGCACGGACTTAGACTACATCCTCACGGAAGAGAAAGAGGTCCCTCTGCTTGAAAGCGCTCCTGACTGAAGCATGGAGGAAAAGCAGTTTTCTGGGATTCTGGTGAGTTGAAGTTTTTGTTTATTGTATTTCTATTTAGTCTTTCCCCCTCCCTCCCATACTCATCTCCTCACACACCCCGTCATAGACTGAGGGGAGTAGGACGCCACACAAGTGTCTGGTGGGAAGACTAGAGGAGTCTTGTTTAGGACTGGTAAAATAACTTGTGGAGGCTTCTCTTCTTTAAGGGTGGCAAATCACACTTGAGCTACAGTATTGTTTTGTCAATGATGAGGAATAGCAGTGTGCAGCTGTTGCCCAGCAATTGAACATTAGTTGACCTTATGCTGCTGATCATGTATCCCTTTGTTACTTGGTCACTGGTCTAGCCCTATAGACCAAGGATCAGCTAACTGGATGACAACTGGAAAGACCTATAGTCTACCTAACAAAATGTAGGCTAATGAAATATAAACATGTCTACTGTTTTTGTTGCTTTGTTCAATATACTGTCAAGGCCAGTAGTGAAGTAAAGTTTGTGTTATTTCCCAAGTTTTCTGTTAATTCCTCTCTGTAGCTCTATTGCCACTTAAAATTTGTAGTCCACACTGAAATGTCAGTAAACACTACAATTTCTGGGGGGGTACTTAATTTTCCCTGAAATATAGTTTTTCTAATGTAATGTTTTTGGGTTATAGTGCCACATTTATAATGTTTGTGGGAGATAATCCAATGTTTACTTTAAAGACTATAAATTACATCCAGTTAAAATATAGAATTATTTTAGTAAAGGAAAAATAAATCCTGTTTCATACCAAAAATAAAATGTTATTGCATATCAACCAAATATCTGGTTAGTGACTTGAAATGTCCTTTAGATAATATACAGTATGTACTTGGGTTAAAGTAATTAAATACCACTTTCATTTGAATGAAATGTTTTTTTGTGTGTGAAGAATTATCCTTTTGGTTTAGCCTATCATTTGAAGACATAGAATAGGCCTATTTATCAAGTCGACAAGGTGTTACCTGTACTTGATCAATGAGATTTTCCAAGATTCTTGCTTGAATTCAGCCAAACATTCCTAAGTGTCCTGTCTATTGTTTTATGTATTTTGTATGTGTTTAATGTTTGTATAACTTGTATGAAATTGGTTTTTGACTATCCCTAATATTTCATTCCATGCCTTTATCCCTTTCGATTTTGACTACTGAGAACACTGGGGAACACTGGGGATAGTGGCTAGCAGCCACCCCTGGCCACAGTATTAGTACTGAAGTTACTGGACCTTGGGTGGCTTTACCCAACCGGACCCATGTGTCTGTCAAGCAGGTATACTGCAGGCTGATTGTTTGACTTGGCCGAGGTGGCTTTCGCAGCAGCCACTTCTGTAATTGTCTGGACAGTGTGTCCCTGGCTGAGGGCCACAGAGAAACTCTCCACTGAACTCAAATACAGCTTACTCACCACTTTAAAACTGCCTTAACTGTAATACATTACACATCTTGCTAGGTTAAATGAAATGATTAATTCATTTAATTGTAGAGGTTATGATGTAATTTTCCAGGAAACTAGCGTAACTTGATAAATCATACACAAAATACATATTTTGAAAAAATGTACAGGCTCTTGCAGGTTGTTCCAAGGTTGAAAGACAATTTGATATAGAGTTAGCTTATAGAATAAGCAAATAAAGATCGCAAGTAGTCACATAAATTATTTGTATTGTATTTCATAAGTGAGTCCTACTAGTGCTAGTCATCAAAACACTCAGTAAATATTTTTAGGCCAAGACGTCAATAACAACATCACATGTTCTTCTCAACAACATTTTCAAATTTCACACTGCTGTTAGTAAAACAGAGAAATGGACAGGAAAAAAACATACGAGTAAGGTCAAACCTTGAGGTTTAAACGTGAAGTCAAAAGTAGAAAGAGCCAAAATCCCTCAACAAAAAAAATCCCTCCAAAAATCCCTCCCCTCTTGTGATTGGTTCCCCCCTGCTCCGGTCCCCATTGCTGAGTCTGTTGTCTTCCACTGAGAGACAGGGATGCTAATCATTTCACAGGACCGAGCCCTTCTCCCGCCATCAATAACTGCCACGGCTCCCCTACATACAGTGTATTATATTACATACAGTAGAATTGCCTCCATCTTTAGATTTTATGACATGATGTATTACTGATTTATAATGTTTTGTTCTTATACATAACCTACAGTAATTGACGTTTTAGTAGTTGTATACTTATTTTCACTTACTGCTAAAATTGCTCTTTCTAGTTTTCTATCTATTTGAGAGCGTACTTGCCATGGACATGCTGCTTATTCTGCTTGGGATTGTGCATTAGAAACCCAAGTCTGACTCTTTCCAATCTTTCTAAGAGAGGCATTATCTTCTGAATTGCTCTCCTGCATCTTTTATAGCGTATGGACTCACTTTCCCTGAATTGGCAGCCGGATGGGGTTTTTGTGCACCGTTTTACGAGACAGCTAGCTGTCTTATGCATTGAGAGAGGATATGTTGGGGAAGGGACACGCATCACGTGTCGTTGTGCCTCTTCTGTAATCGTCTAAGACAGTGTTTGCCCTCTCCAGTCCTCCAGTACCCCCAACAGTATACATTTTTGTTGTAGCACCAGACGAGCACACCTGATTCAACTTGTCAACTAATCATCAAGCCTTCAATTAGTTGAATCAGGTGAGTTTGTCAGGGGCTACAACAGAAATGTGTGCTGTTGGGGGTCCTGGAGGACTGGAGTTAGGAAACACTTCTCTAAGAAAGCGAAGAGAAAGAATGCATGTGAAACAGACATTGAAAACATATTTGTGCCCGGTAATGACGGGGGTATTTCTGCTTGGCCTGTCAGAGACGAAAGACTAAAGATCAGTAGCAGAGCGACTGTTAACGGTGGTGACTTCTTGCACCCCCCTCCCCTGGGTACTAGGGTAGTGCTGCAGTGAGTTGCATTTCCCATGGGCTGCCTGCTAATGTGGGCTTCTTTGAAGGGTCCCGCAGGACAGGAGCCATTTCTGCCATGTTAAGAACCATTCTGCCATGAAATGGTTTACAGTAGGTTAGCTGCAGACTAAGAGATACAAAAATGTCTGTTCCTTAGCAATGAAAAAGGGAAAAAAATAAGTATATTGCGAATATTGATGTAGTTTGTCTTTTATGTTTCTTACTTGTTAACATTCTCACCTTGGAAAACTGGCAAGACATTTAGTGTAGTATTGAGGTGTTGAGGATCTAAACGACTTGTATGTTGTACATAATTGCCTTGCCATGTGAAGTTTGTGTAAAGACAACGGGTGGCAAGCATAAGTTCGTCTGTCCGTCAAGTCTTCAGTCTGCTTAAAGCTTTTCCTTCCCTTCTTATGTAAGGAGGACCATATTGAGCCGTCAGTCATTCACTTGAATTAGCTTGAGTGTTCACATCTTTGTAACTGTGCAACTGTGCTGCCTTCAGGGGCATGGGAACAGATGTGACGGAGCAAAGGGGAAGTCAAAACATGATTTCTGTTTGTTTGAGCCTCTGACTGTACAGTGCAGTGCACCAAGAAGCAGAGCCAGGGAAAATGCAGCCACTGTGGCGAAGGTACAATGGGGGGACAAGGGCCACCAAATGCCAAACACGTCCACTGCTGCGCTTCCTTTAAAAAGTTTCCCCAACCAAAGGGCCCATTGAGTTTCGGCCTTTAGATTTCATTTGAAGAAACCACTCAGGCTGAAAATGTAGTTTTTTCCTACTTTTCTTCCTCTCTCTTCTGTTTAATGGCAGCCCCCTCCAAATAAAGGATAAACAAAGTTAAAAGAAAAAGGGAGAGACCCACTTTCGCTGGCTACTGTGTGAAATTATGGACAGCAGTTGAGCATTGTGTTCCCTCGAGGCCTCTTAAATCTTCTCATCTCTTTTATTATTATTATTTTCAACGGTCCAATTGAGGTCCTTCAAAAGGCTTTTCACCCCATATTTAGGTAATTTGTTGCGCTTGAACTCCACCTGCTCTGCCCCTTGTCTCGTGAATGGGAGATATAGGCATGGGACGAAGGCGGGTCTGCTGTTCTCAGGGCTCCCTCACAGGAACACCGCCTTCATATTATGTATCACTTTGATTCCGTCCATGTCCAAGGCCCCCCGAAAGCATCTCCAAACGTTTTCTCTTTCTTGCTCACATTCCATTGCACTAGATTTGCAGCGGCAATATGTGCATACACATGTAGCCTAATATATAAATTATTTCTCCAAAAAGGTATTGTTTTGAAGTAATTTACTAATACAACTAATTATTCTGTTGAGTTGTTATCATGACTTGACAAAGAAAAGTCTTCCTTTTTTGCACATAGCAAAACATTTAATTTTGAAATGATTAGAATTAAGCTTTTTTGTCTCCTTTTAAATTTTTCACATGTTCACTAACCTACATTATCTCCCTTACACATGTCCGTTACTAGAAATCTGGCATCATTTCAAATACTAGATAAAATCCTACAACCACCCTGGACCAGTTCTGTTTACCTAGCTAGATAAAGGGCCTTCATTCACCCTAGCATGTATGCAAACAAATGTCAATTCTACTTTTGAGCCCGTGTGAATATACAGTGGGGAGAACAAGTATTTGATACACTGCCGATTTTGCAGGTTTTCCTACTTACAAAGCATGTAGAGGTCTGTAATTTTTTATCATAGGTACACTTCAACTGTGAGAGACGGAATCTAAAACAAAAATACAGAAAATCACATTGTATGATTTTTAAGTAATTAATTTGCATTTTATTGCATGACATAAGTATTTGATACATCAGAAAAGCAGAACTTAATATTTGGTACAGAACCCTTTGTTTGCAATTACAGGATCATACGTTTCCTGTAGTTCTTGACCAGGTTTGCACACACTGCAGCAGGAATTTTGGCCCACTCCTCCATACAGACCTTCTCCAGATCCTTCAGGTTTCGGGGCTGTGCTGGGCAATACGGACTTTCAGCTCCCTCCAAAGATTTTCTATTGGGTTCAGGTCTGGAGACTGGCTAGGCCACTCCAGGACCTTGAGATGCTTCTTACGGAGCCACTCCTTAGTTGCCCTGGCTGTGTGTTTCGGGTCGTTGTCATGCTGGAAGACCCAGCACGACCCATCTTCAATGCTCTTACTGAGGGAAGGAGGTTGTTGGCCAAGTCTCGCGATCCATGCCCGCCATCCGTCCTCCCCTCAATACGGTGCAGTCGTCCTGTCCCCTTTGCAGAAAAGCATCCCCAAAGAATGATGTTTCCACCTCCATGCTTCACGGTTGGGATGGTGTTCTTGGGTTGTACTCATCCTTCTTCTTCCTCCAAACACGGCGAGTGGAGTTTAGACCAAAAAGCTCTATTTTTGTCTCATAAGACCACATGACCTTCCCCATTCCTCCTCTGGATCATCCAAATGGTCTTGGCAAACTTCAGACGGGCCTGGACATGCGCTGGCTTGAGCAGGGGGACCTTGCGTGTGCTGCAGGATTTTAATCCATGACGGCGTAGTGTGGTACTAATGGTTTCTTTGAGACTGTGGTCCCAGCTCTCTTCAGGTCATTGACCAGGTCCTGCCGTGTAGTTCTGGGCTGATCCTCACCTTCCCATGATCATTGATGCCCCACGAGGTGAGATCTTGCATGGAGCCCCAGACCGAGGGTGATTGACCGTCATCTTCAACTTCTTCCATTTTCTAATAATTGCGCCAACAGTTGTTGCCTTCTCACCAAGCTGCTTGCCTATTGTCCTGTAGCCCATCCCAGCTTGTGCAGGTCTCACAATTTTATCCCTGATGTCCTTACACAGCTCTCTGGTCTTGGCCATTGTGGAGAGGTTGGAGTCTGTTTGATTGAGTGTGTGGACAGGTGTCTTTTATACAGGTAACGAGTTCAAACAGGTGCAGTTAATACAGGTAATGAGTGGAGAACAGGAGGGCTTCTTAAAGAAAACTAAAGGTCTGTGAGAGCCGGAATTCTTACTGGTTGGTAGGTGATCAAATACTTATGTCATGCAATAAAATGCAAATTAATTACTTAAAAATCATACAATGTGATTTTCTGGATTTTTGTTTTAGATTCCGTCTCTCACAGTTGAAGTGTACCTATGATAAAAAGTACAGACCTCTACATGCTTTGTAAGTAGGAAAACCTGCAAAATCGGCAGTGTATCAAATACTTGTTCTCCCCACTGTATATATATTTTTTAATGTAGCCTAACTCTTGAAAAAGCACCTGTACTAACCTTGTGGTAGCTATTTCGGACAAAAATTATATTTGGAATTAGTTTTTTCCCTATAAAGCCCTCTTCATTTTGATCACTTCTCAAAAAAGTCAGGTCGACAACAATTTCTGCTGCTGCTCTTCTAATTTGCTCATTGGTTAATCCACGTGAGGTGAACTAAAGTCACATGTACCTCACTTTCATCCCCAGCAATGGTCCCATATGTTTGTCAAAATGTGTATGTTGTGTGCTTTATCTGGCCCGATTTGTTCCCCAGCTACTCCACTGAGCCCCATTCTCCCTGGAGGCAATCTGAGCTACACGCTATTTATAAAGAATTAACAGCTGGGGCCCTTCCAGCTAAATTACAGAGGGGAGATATTATCATGAAAACTTCATGTTAACCCAAGCGTTAGAGATTGCTCTCCTGTGTCCCTGAAAGCTGCCAGGCTAAGCAGAACTCGCTCTTCTAACTGGAAGAAATGCTTAGGACGTTGTTTTCCGACCATAGCTTAATGAATTTGTCCTTTTGTTGTCCTGACAAAGACTGTCAGATGCGCCAAAAAAAGGGAAGTTTCTGACCTCTCTGCTTTCTGTCCTCCACGTTACCTAGTCTGTCCGGCGAGAGAGATTCCCCAGAGCTATTTTCAGTCACTTTTCTGTTTTTCAGTCTGAACTGTTGAGAAAATGTAGGGTTATCCTAATTTTCCTTGTACCAAGCCTTCACGCACCCCATCACTTAGGTGAAACTAATCAGAGGTGATGAGCTATTAAGTAAATTGCAATAATGGACAGAAATCTAAATGCAGGTGGATTTAATAGGACCAAACATCATTACCATGTCCACGGGAGAGCTGAATATCTCTGAGCACTGCACTGGGTACTAGATGTATCACTGAAGAAGACTAGACCGAGAGATCCATCATACCAATCTACTGAGAGGTCTCTATGATAATATTGGGAATGATTACTAAAAGCTTCCCTGTGACCCTGTCTACACCTGTATTAAAATGTGTAGTGTATCAGATTCTGTACAGTGAGATCAGATAACACTCAATAGTTATTTTGATCCCAATAGTTAGACTATTGTTACCTTTGGGCAAAAAACAAATCACTATTGCTAAAACAGTTAAAATGAGGAGAATGGTAAGAATGATTCCTACATTTTGAGCAAGGGCAGCTCAGTGTTTCCCCTATATTCATTGCCGGCATGCCAAAAAATATGATTATGGGGAGGGGAAATAATTTTTGGGATGGTAAAACGTTTTCAGTGTAAACTTAAACGACTAAAGCCAGATATAAAATATGTAGAAAAGATAATGGTTCTATATATTTTTAAATAAGATAATCTTTGAGAACTAACAATTACTATCTAAATCACTACCCAAATGTCATTGCATGGGGCCCCTATTGATTTTCTTATCATGTTTGAGTCATAATCCATGGCAAAATGTGTAGAGTTGCAGGAAATTAGCTTTAAAATTGCAATTTCTTCTCATCCCCATGACAACATGTGTACAATTGCATCAAACTATCTTTAAAACTGTAACATTTTCTCTCCGCCCCATGCCAAAATATGTAGAATTGCAGGAAATGTTGTCTCTGCGCCAAGAGGAGGGCCTTTAAAATGTAGGATCGGAGACCGCACCATTGGCCATGGCCACTACGACGCACCCCAGTTGTGTATGTTTCACTCAAAACTGAATGAGATTGCTCACAAATGGATTTTCTATGTGTGTGCTTTCCTATTATTTCAAATCAATCAGCAACAAGCTTTGTGTGTCAAGCGGTGGGGTAACAGTCATGTTGGTTTGCGCTTGATTTTGCAATATTTGTGTGTGCGTGTCTGCGTCAGTATCTCTAGTCTGCAAACCAACTGAGTGAGAATACGATCCGGAAACCGCACATCAATAGGGCAGTAAGTTGCGAAAGTGACATGTTTGGTCAGCAGTAGTAATTTAGCCCACACTGAAGTCCCTTGTTTGGCTTGTCAATAGAGGCAGCGTGCTTTGAATAGGAATGAGTCCCAAAGGCGGCTCATTTCAAACCGTCCTGGAACCATTCTGTGTCACTTCAGTGATTTGTTTTGTTTGAATAAGATTGAGATGTTGTTGTGTAATAATAGAGGGATTTTCTATCTTATACCTGATATAACGCTAGCCATACCCTTCCAATAAGTATTTAAAAAATGCTTGCAGATGTGATGGGCTAGACTAGAACTCAGATGTTCTCAGCAAATGAAATTGGCATGTGGTGAGATCTACTCTCTGATAGGAGCGTAGTAGGAAATAAAGACTGCAAGTTAAGAATTGAAATAGAACACCCAGTGTTAATCCACACACTGCCCGCCCCCCCTCTGTCACTCTCTCTCTCTCCCGCACGCTCTGCCTCTATTAGGACTGTGGCCTACCCCTGCTCTCTATAGCAACTGGGCTTTTCTCAGGCTGCCGGGCTGCCTCATTGATGGGCTGTGCACAGCCAGACGATCCTTCCTAAATTCTTGCATGCCTTAGTCGGAAGTTGTCCCGTCCCAATGGCCCCCCTCACCCTGCCCCCTCGCCACTACCATATTCAGTATCATTAGTATGAGGAGTGTAGTGATGATGATGATGGTGAGTTCTCATGGAGGTCCCGGTCTCCCTGTCTCGTTTGGGGGTTAGGGTTAGCCTATGTATTCTTAGCAGCAGGGTTGTGTGTGATGGGCAGCGTATGACCCGGGTATGACTGACGCCCAGTAGGGAGGTGCCATGAAAGGTTTAGTTTTACCTGTTAACCCCAATCCTCTGTGGAGTCAGAAGGTTGAACTATGCTGGAACAGTCAACATTTACTTTTCCTCTGCAAACAAAATGAGTAATGAATACAAAAATCCAACACCCTATAGTTGACTAGTTTATCTATTGATCTAGTCGGCTTGTTGTTGTGTGTTCTATACTAAATAAATATTCCTCTCGAGGCGCGTTCAAGTTATGAGTGCCATTGGGAGCGAAACATGCATTCTAACAAGCAGTCAGTCAATGCACAACAAGTCTTGCAATCGCCGGGAAAACAGCAGTTTTGATGGACTTTGTTAAAAAGAAGAGTATCCCAGGGGAATTGTGACAGGAAGTGGTTTCTGTGAGAAGTACAGGCAGTGTTACCCTGGATGGCAGTTTACCCCAAACTACCCTTACAGGTCGGCCTACATTATATTAACTGTGTTTAAGCAAGTTTTTGGGACATACAATTCATCAATAGGATGCTAACTAATTAAAAGATCACCCTAGCCCACTAGGGTAAGTGCAGATAGGCTACCCCTTGTTTGAGACTTTATTTATTTATAGCCACTATGCTGCATCAGTTGGGCTACAGGTGATAATGCTTATTGCTGATAGCATACCTGATAATATGGACCATGCATAGGTTGTAAAGCGCATTCGGAAAGTATTCAGACMCCTTGACTTTTTTCACATTTTGTTACGTTACAGCCTTATTCTAAAATGGATTAAATAAAACATTTTCATCATCAATCTACACAGAATACTCCATAATGACAAAGCGAAAACAGAAATATCTTATTTACGTAAGTATTCAGACTCTTGCTATGAGACTCGAAATTGTTTCCATTGATCATCCTTGAGATGTCTCTACAACTTGATTGGAGTCCACCTGTGGTAAATTCAATTGATTGGACATGATTTGGAAAGGCATACACCTGTCAATATAAGGTTGACCAAGCCATGAGTTTGAAGGAATTGTGTCGAGGCACAGATCTGGGATGCTGCAGAAAATGTCTGCAGCATTGAAGGTCCCAAAGAACGCAGTGGACTCTTAAATGGAAGAAGTTTGGAACCACCAAGACTCTTCCTAGAGCTTGAACCATTGCGGGAGAAGGGTCTTGGTCAGTGAAGTGACCAAGAACCTGATGGTCACTCTGACAGAGCTCCAGAGATCCTCTGTGGAGATATGAGAACCTTCCAGAAGGACAGTCATCTCTGCAGCACTCCACCAATCAGGCCTTTATGGTAGAGTTGCAAGACGGAAGCAACTTCTTAGTAAAAGGCACATGATAGCCCGCTTGGAATTTGCCAAAAGGCACCTAAAGGACTCTCAGACCATGAGAAACAAGATTCTCCAGTCTGATGAAACCAAGTTTGAACTCTTTGGCCAGATTGCCAAGCGTCACGTCTGGAGGAAACCTGGCTCCATCCACAGCATCATGCTGTGGAGACGTTTTTCAGCGGCAGGGACTGAGAGTTTAGTCAGGATCGAGGGATAGATGGAACAAAGTACAGATGAAAACCTGTTCCAGGCGCTTAGGACCTCAGACTGGGACAAAGGTTCACCTTCCAACAGGACAATGACCCTAAGCACACAGCCAATACAATGCAGGAGTGGCTTCGGGACAAGTCTTTGAATGTCCGTGAGTGGCCTAGCCAGAGCCCGGACTTGAACCCGATCAAACATCTCTGGAGAGACCTGAAAATAACTACAGCTACGCTCCCCATCCAACCTGACAGAGCTTGAGAGGATCCGCAGAGAACAATGGGGGAAACTCCTCAAATAGAGTTGTGTCAAGCTTGTAACGTCATACCCAAGAAGACTCGAGGCTGTAATCGCTGCCAAAGGTGCATCAACAAAGCACTGAGTAAAGGGTCTGAATAATTACTTCCACTCCACCATAAAGGCCTGATTGGTGGAGTGCTGCAGAGATAGTTGTCCTTCTGGAAGGTTCTCATATATCCACAGAAGAACTCTGGAGCTCTGCCAGAGTGACCATTGGGTTCTTGGTCACCTCCCTGCCCAAGGCCCTTATCTCCTGATTGCTTAGTTTGGCCAGAAATAATATTTCTGTTATTTATTTTTAATACGTTTGCAAAAATGTCTAAAAACCTGTTTTTGGTTTGTCATTATGGGCTATTGTGTGTAGATTGATGAGGAAAAAAACAATTAAATTAATTTTAGAGTAAGGTTGTAATGTAACATAATGTGGAAAAAGGGAAGGAGTCTGAATAGTTTGCGAATGCACTGTAAGCATGGTCCAATATGTTAAAATAATTTCAACAAATAACTTTACCAATATGGTGTCAGCATTGTTTTATTTCAATTAATTTTTTCCACCAACTGCTACACATTTTTCTAGAGGAAACACTGGGCCATGCCATTACAATGAGAAATCATTATGTGTGAATGTTAGTTTCAAATTTTCAATTTACATTCCTGCAGTAAAAGATTTGAACAGATCCGGGCAATTACAGAGCATGGCATCTGTGGTGTCTAATTGGAGCTAAATAGCAGACATAAAAGGACAATTAGGAAAACAAGTTCCCCAACATGTCAACTGGCTTTTATAGTAAGTAATCTTGTCTCTTTTCCTGGTCATAGTCACCCCTCTACACAGCTCTCTCCGTTCAACTATTGATAAGCGGCAGGAAAAATAGTGCATCGCAAAATCCTCATTAATTCTGACCTATTCTGGGTCTGACTAATAGGAGTTGGCTGTGTCCCCTGTAGAGTTTTTAATGACCTACAGTGTCAAACTCCCCCACCGCCACGCTCGTGGCTGCCTGGGCCTCATATGGAAGCCCAGAGGAGCTCTACATGTGTGTAATTTATTCCACTATCCCACACACACACACACCACACACTCGCTTGTCTGCAGACCTTTACTACTAAAGAGCATGCAGAAAGTGTGCTGTCGCCTAGCTCAGGGTTTCCCAAACTCTGTCCTGGGGCCCCCACTGGGTGCACATTTTGTTTTTTTCTGTAGCACTACACAGTTGGTTCAAATACTTATTACTTATTTATGCTTTATTACTAGCCTAACTTGCCCCTTTATGTTGTTCAATTCAAAAGCAATGTATCTGCTAATCTAATGTTAAATGTTGTAAATTACATTTGGCTAATAGTAGCGTAATTGTTGGAATATTAGTTTTTCTCTTTAAAAAAGCTATATAGCACAACTACTTTATTATATGAGCCAACTTTGTTTACTTCCCTTTTTAAACTGATGTGTGTACATCATCATTTCCTCCAATGAGGGTATGGCAATTTGCCTTTATGCAACCTCGTAATGTAATGCAAAGTCATGTTCCAACGCTGATAGAGAAAGCAGTACCTTCTGTCTTGGCTAGCCTAATGGCCAGCCAAATAACAGCGGTCACCGTAATAACTGTTCAAATAGCAAAAAAATGGGGGGGGGCATATTTTCTCTTCAGCTACACTCCTGACTGCATGTCCTGCCATAGAAATAGAAAGAATAGATTGGCGTCCCCATTCAAGTCAATGATGACATAATGGGTGGACTGGCATGCATTGCAAGTGTAACTATAGGAGCAAAGCAGGAAGTAAAATATGTGCTAAAATATGTGCAGAGTTGATTCAACTCAACTGACATATAAAAACATATCCAAAGCATGAGCCACATCAGTTATCATCATTTGAATGAACATTCTACATTACCACGGAAATTATTGCATCACAATACCAGGCAGCCATAGATGTGGTAAAGGACTCAATAGAACGTAGACATTCTATTACCAGATTGGCGCACATTCAACAAATCTGATTTACCAAAGTGGATATTTGTCAAATCCATCAAGATTTATGTATTATAACAGGCACACAATCTGGTCACTTACGTCCGATTTGAATATATTTGTGACTGCTAAATGTTAACTCCTGTTCGTATAAGCTGGTTGGCATAGCTAGTATACAGAAATCGGTAGTGGTAGTCTAATTCATTTTAAAATGTAATCCAGTTGATTGGTAACGATTACATGAACATGTGTTGGGGTTGACATCCATACAAGCATTATACTCCGATTCTTACCTCAACATAGTGTCAAATACATATAAACAATAGCCTAAATGTAGGCTCATTTTCCTGGGGGGCAAAAAGGAGACTCAATATATTTTCCCCATGGCCCTTTCCCCCACGTATTTCCATGGCAATTACTTTGTTTTGGTTGAGTTCGATTTACCTATTTATCTATTGCAAGTGTACCCATGAGTTTACCAGTCAAATTGGCAGGGTTAGTTATTTTATTTTCATGACGTCTTCATCCATAACCGTCGGGTACACGGTGATACGATAATTGTGCCAGCCCTACTCATGGAGTCTGTCCACTGAAGCGGTCTATCCACTATCAAACATCCATTAGGATCCATGCCAGGTGTCTGTCAACTTTTGACACCACTAACAGGATACTCTTTGGAGGACTTGGCCAAAAGCAGAGTTTTGAAAGGCCTCCTTTGTAACACATTTTGGCATTTTGTTGAACCCTTCCTTACATTGTGATGCAATTCTAGTTCTCTCACTTAATGCTGTCTTTGTCACGTATCGGTTGGCCATACATTGTCAAGATCACAAATAATATGGTATCTTTGGACCTCTGAATAAGGAGGAAGAGCATGAATTAAAAATTCAGGGGGAACCTGCAAGCATGTTGTAGGCAGTGAGAGAGGTATGTGCCCCTGTGCCTTTTGCACTACATACAGGAAGGAATTGGCAATGTCAAGGGACAAGGATTTGAGAGTCAAGTGTTCATGAATGAGAGTGTTGGTGGTCTGGGTGCAGCTGCCTTGAAAACAAGTGGAAGAAATGGAGAGACAGCAAGGGTAGTGAGTCCAGTGGAAGCACACGGCTCCTCACTTTTTCTTTAATCTCTTGAGGAAGGTTTGGCAGGAGCCCTGACTCCAGGCAGCTAAACCAGCAGCTCCCCTCGCTCTGTATGCAGCCAAGGTGCTGGAATGACAACAACCCATTCATTGTGGAGGTAGAGGCAAAAGCTGTGGATCTCTCCTGTCTTTTTGGGAATGGGAGGGGGGCATTTTCCTGAAATCCTGAAGTAGAACAGAAAGGGGACACAGAGAGGGAGGGCAATAAAAGCGAGAGAGGGGGAGGAAGGGAGGGTGAGTGAGTGAGAGTGTGGAGGGAGAGAGAGCACTACCATGCAGAATGATTGAGAGAGGCGGAGAGGAAACAGAACTCCATCAGATGAAATGAGGTGAAAATAATTCAGGCATTAATCAACCCAGGGCAAAAAGAGGCTGTTCTTCCCCCCCCCTCCCCTCTTTCTGCGGAACCGAAAGGAAAGGTGTGAATGAAGAACTCAGGAGTGGAAACGAGAGAACCACTGGACACTATCAAACCATGTCAGACTCCAACAGCAATGCAGCCTGTACAGCTGACCAGGTCAGTTTCTTTTTACTAATTATTTTTATCTTGTGACCTATTTGATACACAGATGTATGTGATACCAATGATCTCGAGCAAAATGTTGTAATTTTGTCGACTCGTGGAGAAAACCTTAGACAGTTAACCGTAAAAAAAAAAAAATGGATTGGATTTTTTAGATTAGACGGAGAGAGTGAGTTTATCCAAACTATCAAAGCAGCAATTGTGTGGAGCTGCCCGGACGACGGTACAAGGTCCTGAAAGAATTGAATGAATCAAGAAGACCTATTGTCTGGACCGCCTTATTTTTCGGCGATCATTCAGGGGGTCTGTGACGACTCAATAGCCCCCATACCACGTGAGAAGGGGGATACAGCTCTTTAAAAACCAGACCACGTGTGGCTGGACTGAAAAGTTTTTATAACTAATTGCAGTGGGAAGTTCTGGTGGTGCTGGCTGAGGGGTGTGTGATAAAGTTTCTAAGGAAGTGGGCAGGCTAACTGTGTGAAAGAGTGACAGAGTGGGAAAGGGAAAAGTGTTCTAAAAGGGGGGATTGGCTCATATTTATGTTTTTTCTCTCTTCCTTTGCCACTCTCTTTAGTGGCCAAGGGACTTGTCAGTTAAACAATTCCACCAAAAGATTTGTTTAAAATAAAATATATACATATCCGTTATGGCACTTTGTTCTTTGCCGATTTATGTGGAGCGCCAAGTCTTGTCACATCTTTTGGTTGGCCGCTGTCAAGACTGAGCAAGCCTCCTAGAGATCAGTAGCAAACACAAAGAAACGGGCCGCTGAGATCATTGCACATACTTTTAAAGAAACTTTTCTATGAAGATAAAAAAATGGCGTTGCTCGCGGTAGGTAAAGCTTTAATTTAGCCCTATTTTTTCAGAGATATATATTTTGTTTGTACGTGTGTATGACCCTGTTTTGGTGTGTGTGTGTGAAGATAATGTAATGCAAATTTGTCAAAGCCATGCATCTAAATGAATGTACCGTGCTCCTAGAAGTGTAGGGGCACTTAAAGGGTTGACAAGGAGTCATCTAGATTTCTCATCTGTAGAACAATTCTTCATTTACAATGGAAAGAAAAATGTTGCTTGTTGCACCACAAAGTTGTCAAGCCAATATTCATTGATATAACTCTCTTAAAAGGCTCATGGCCTGTTAGGTATAACGCTTATCTATTTGGTCTAATTTTAGGCTTGGCTGTTCTCAATGTATCTTTTTTTGTTCTGCTTGCTGATACTGAACATCCTATCCATTTTTCTAGTGTGTCCACAAACAGTCCATTTAGAACGTTGAGTTCCCTATGCCCTGTTTGCAGACTGTTCTTATCGTTCACTTTCATTGAGCGCCTCGCCTCCCGTCGCCCCCTTATTAGGATGGATACAGATTTGAGTGAAAGCTTTCTTATCTATGTAGGGCGAAACAGCCTCTATTTACACAGATGAAGGGATGGCCCTTGGTGCATGTGACAAAGGATGCAATCAATGTTTGTGCAGTTATTTCCTTGAATGATGCAATGTCCCTCTGATTCAGTCCTGGTATGTGACATGCTCTAGAATCTATTTGATATTGTGTTCTTCAGAAGGTTCAGGTTTCAGATAGCATTAACATCAGAGTCTACCTGGTGATGTATTTCTGCTGGAAAATGTATGTGTCACATTGCTATAGACATATTCCTAAAAGTGTATATAGACCACATACTGTTTGATTGGTGAATTGCCTACAAAGCCGTTGGCGATTGTTGACATTTTATGTTGAAGTTATACTGAGAAGTCTCATTGAATAAGTTACAGTAGTTGTTAGAGGTGAACTACTGCTGGCCTGTGTCGACTGGTTTATCTGACAGGATGATGGGTCACAGAGAGAGCTCTAGGATCAGGTGCACCTGACACGGCAGACCCTTCAGACCGACAGACAGAGCCTTGTCGCTTTGTATAGGACAGCTACCTACCTACCTACCGCACAGCCACGCTCCCCTGACTGACTATCATGTGTCATAAGTGACTCTCTCTGTACCAAAGGGGATGTGACTTTTTCTATTGCTATACTTTTATGGTATAGGCTACTGCTGTCCTCTGTATCTCAGTTGGTAGATAATGGCTCTTGCAACGCTTGGATAGTGGGTTCGATTCCTGGGACTACCCATAGGTAAAAGGTTTATGCACGCATGACTGTAAATCACTTTGGATTAAACCATTTGCTAAATAGCATATATTATTATAAAACCATTTTTTCAGCGGATATCCCATTTCCTTATTCAGAAAGGAGCCGGTCTAGCCTACATGAATTCTCTGCAATAGTTTGACCCCGCTGTTAGGAATACAATTGTCTAAGGTCATCTGTGATTATAAAGCATGCTTGAGTGATAATTGAAGTAATAAGAATTTCAGAAGGATGTGGTAATTGTGTGTCAGACTAATTGACTTAGTTTGACAGCCTTTCACAATGAGGAAAAATGTAATGGCACTCTTAACTTCATCCCTTGGTTTCATAAAGACAGTTTGGTGTCATTTTATGGTGATATTGCTTGAAATCTGCTTGAAATTGTTGCCGGGTCCGGAGTCATGACAGATTGTAGTTTGGGCATAGGCTCAACTTGCAAGATTTATACATTGATTGTGATGTAAACATTTGCCCTCAAATTTAATCCTTATGTATTTGTCTATCTTTTTTCTTTACTGAATTGTAGTGGGCTGATTTTGTGCCTTGAAGTAAGTGCCTAGATATCACGACACAGAAGTCTCTTTAAATTGTCCAAACCGTTTTTGATTGGACAAGAACATATTGCAGTTGAAAACATAGCTTGAAATGATTGACCCAAATGATTTCACTATACATAAACAGATTTGCTAGATCATGAAAGGCAGTGCCAGAAAGCTAATGAGAGCTGCAGAGTTAAAAAGCAGATATTTTTTTCCCTTGGAGGCTTTAGAGCAGATTACTGTTGTTCCTAAATCTGGGTATGGCTCTGTTATGTTATTGTACTGCATATTTAACTTCAATACCCTGCAGAGCAGTTTGGCTGCAATGTTAGACTAATTCTGTAACACTGTAATAAGATGCTTAACTCCTGTAAAAAAAATATCCCTCCTCATTCAAATATGTTCTTTCACCAATTGCTTCTTATTCTAGAGGATAAATGAATGAATTAAGAGGATTCTCTGAAACGATGGGATTGATTTAAAATACCAACAGTACTATTTAAGCAATGGGTGTTAAATTATCTAAATTAGTGGCTTTCGCTTTTGAAACACATCCGACTCCAATTGAACATTCATTTTCCCATTTTCCCCGGCCTATTTTCAGCCCTTCCAACTGGGTGCAGGTGGTGTTGAGAGGGCCAGTATATGGAGCGGAAGTCAGTGGTTGGAGTGTTTACACGCAGGGAGAGATCGAGGGCAGACAGCAGAGGGGCGAGTGCACAGACATATGTGTGCTCGGGGCCTCTGGCTCTCCCAGTGCTGTGGGCTCTGTCTCCAGCCATGTTGTGCTCCTGGACCCACAGCTGGCAGCGAGGAGAGGAGAGGCAGCTAGCCCCACACTGCAGTACAACACAGCCTGGCTGGCTGGGTGCAGCCTGGCCGTGCTGCAGACCATTGTTGGGTGTTCTATACTCTTCACTGATGTATTGAAACAATCTAATAATTCACTGCTATTGAGTTTCCTTCTATGTAAGAAATAGTAGGTTGGTTTTGGGCATTTTCAAACGTAACATAACTTTTCTCAGTGTGGTCATCTACCTAGCATGACAACGATAAACAATATACAACAATATCAGTGATTGAGTACAGACATCTAGGCCTAGTTCTTAAGATGGTCATAACATTCCTGAACTACGAACTACACTGACCTGTCACATTCCACCAAGAATATAGATTATTGTAAACATTAAAAGTGCAATATGCAGAAATCACTCTGCCATTTCCTGGTTGATAAAATTCTAATAGTTTGCCTAATGTCTGTTTATGTGACAAAACATGCAATGTGGAGAATCATTGTACCATCTAAATTGCTGTGAAATATATTTTTAATAACCAAAAATCGTGTATATTCAGCTGTTTGAAGCTGGTGTACAAAACCTGAAATAAAAGACGCAAAAACTAAACTTAAGAGTGAGAAGCATAGAAATAGCACACAGAACAGATATACCGCTTTTTAGACTTACTTTCAATGAGAAGATCTATAACAAACATTTCTATGTGAATTTGGTCGGGTCATCCAGAAAGTTACATATTGCAGCTTTAACCACCCGTGAATCATCTTATTGGGTGTCAAACCCCATACACTACATGGCCAAAAGTACGTGGACACCCCTTCAAATGAATGAGTTCAGCGATTTCAGCCACACCCACTGCTCACAGGTGTATAAAATCGACCACACAGCCATGCAATCTCCATAGACAAACATTGGCAGTATAATGGCCCGTACTGAAGAGCTCAGTGGCTTTCAACGTGGTACCGTCATAGGATGCTACCTTTCCAACAAGTCAGTTCGTCAAATTTCTGCCCTGCTAGAGCTGCCCCGGTCAAGTGTAAGTGCTGATATTGTGAAGTGGAAACGTCTATAAGCAACAACGGCTCAGCCACGAACCGGTAGGCCACACACGCTCACAGAACAGGACCACCGAGTGCTGAAGTGCGTAAAAACCATCTGTCCTTGGTTGCAACACTCACTACCGAGTTGSMAACTGCCTCTGGAAACAATGTCAGCACACTATACTGTTTGTCGGGAGATTCATGAAATGGTCGAGCAACTTTCCATGGCCGAGCAGCTGCACACAAGCCTAAGATCACCATGCGCAATGCCAAGCATCGGCTGGAGTGGTGTAAAGCTTGCCGTCATTGGACTCTGGAGCAGTGGAAACGCATTCTCTGGAGTGATGATTCACCCTTCACCATCTGGCAGTCCGATGGACGAATCTGGGTTTGGCAGATGCCAGGAAAACGCTACCTGCTCCAGTGCATAGTGCCAACTGTAAAGTTTGGTGGAGGAGGAATAATGGTCTGGGGCTATTTTTCATGGTTTGGGTTAGGCCTCTTAGCTCCAGTAAAGGGAAATCTTAACACATACAATGACATTCTAGACGATTCTGTACTTTACTCAACTTTGTTCCAACAGTTTGGTGAAGGCCCTTTCTTATTTCAGCATGACAATGCCCCTGTGCACAGTGAGGTCCATACAGAAATGGTTTGTCAAGATTGGTGTGGAAGAACTTGACTGGCCTGCACAGAGCCCTGACCTCAACCCCATCTAACACCTTTGGCATGAATTGGAACGCCGACTGCGAGCCAGGCCTAATCGCCCAACATCAGTGCCCGACCTCACTAATGCTCTTGTGGCTGAATGGATGCAAGTCCCTGCAGCAATGTTCCAACACCTAGTGGAAAGCCTTCCCAGAAGAGTGGAGGCTGTTACAGCAGCAAAGGGGGGACCAACTCCATATTAATGCCCATGCTTATAGAATGAGATGTTCGACGAGCATACTCTAACAGTGAGGGACTCTTCCTATTTTTCTGTGGAATATAACAGACTTCGTTTGAAAAGGCCATATGGGACTCCTTTTGTCTCCACTGGATGTTGTGAAGTGGATTCAGTTACTAGTTGGGTGTCATTCCATTCTAAGCATTGATGTTTTGAGTGGTTGATTAGCCTGGATGTCAGTGAGTGCATTTCCTCTGGATGACTTGCTGGCAAGGGGTCTGTGCTAAAAGTGCTATGGCTGCCGACGACAGCTGCATGATGAAAGGGGATTTATCACTCTTTACTCTGTTTACCACAGAGGACCATCATCAAAACATAGGTCTTTCCGATTAGATGGTCCAGTGCTTATTCAAATCCCGTATTTGGTGCAGACATTAAAGAATAAGGTTTACTAGGTTCAAGAGAAGTGTGTCAGTGTGTTAAGTGTGTGAGAGCTAGGTGACTAGAAGGTTGGTTGTACGGCTCTATTTCCTCAGGCTCCAGACCTTTGAAGGAATTGGGTGCGTCCAAAATGGCACCCTATTCCCTATATAGTGCACTTCTTTTGACCAGTGCCCATAGGGAACAGGGTGCCATTTGGGACACAGAAATTGGCAGGTCAGGTTCAGTGTGAATGGCCTAGGAACTTGAAATAGAGTACCCTAGCATACAGTAGAGTCTCATGACTTCTCTACCACAGCTCAGTGTCTTGATCTACGGTGCAGTGTTGTTAATGACATGATAGACCATGCCCTGGAGACAGGGAGCACGGCTTGGAAGAAGCAAATCAGTCCTCAGATTTAGGACTGTCACGAATGGAAGGAAAAAGCATGGAAAGAGAAGTCTCCATCTCCTCAAAACCTGCTTTTTGGGTTGAATGCTCATCTCTCTCAACCAAACATCTTAAAAACAGATTGTGCAACACATCTAGGATGTAGTTGGCTGAAGATATTTTTGAAAAGTCATTGGTGCAGATGTTGATAGGCCCAGCACACTCTCAAAGTTATGTTAGACTTCCAGTCATCTCATTGAGAAGTTCTCTATAAGTCAGCATAATTAGTCTAGTTGATGTGCTTACCTGCATGTTATTGTCTATTGGGTACTGGCTGAACTAAATATCTGTGGTTTTCTTTAAAATGATAAACTGACCTCCCCTGCTCCCAGCGTACTAAACCAAACCTTGTGTACGTGATGAAGGGAGGCTGTAAGGACCTGATGCTAACAGACTTTGAGGATGTTTATGTCCTTCTTATCATACCGTCTTACAGTATTGCATGACATTTTCTTCTCTTGTTTAAGGAGAGACAAAACTGGGTCAATTTATGTAATCCTGAAATTCTTGAGAGTACTGTTATAGTGATGAAGACTCTTTAAATTGCCTCACCCTGCCTTGAATTGAATTGGTCAGCCTTTAAGTTTTTGTCAAATACTACTGTAAATGTAGTCTGCCTTGTCTACATTGTCAGTTTTCTGGAATAACATGAGATGTCTGTTTTAAAGTGGACTGTAGCTCAAAGCTATACAGTCAAATGATGACCAAAGAACAATGCTCATTCATGGTTGAGCAGTGTGGCCAGTTACATGTAGCTACCTGCTTTGTCAACCGCCATGGAGTTCAAAGTATTGCTGGGTGAATTGTCATAAAAAGGAGTTTATGATATATTTGATGTCAACTGAATATTTTTGTTAGGGAGAGAGAGGGATGGATTTGGGGATGAGGTGGGATAAGGTGTGTGTTTGTCTATACAGTATGTGTGTGATTAATGGATTCTCTAAGTGTATGTGCGGTTGGTTCTCTCTGTGTGACTGTGGGAGCGAGGTGGAGGTGAACAGCTTGCTTTGGCCAATAGCTCCGTAGGCTGTCTCCCGCATCACTTAACGGCCATGCCCAGTGCACAGTAATTTAATTATCTAGTTAAGCGATCCGCGTGGCTGAAGCGAGACCTGGTTGTCTGCACAAATTAACACTAACAGTTTTTTCTATAGGAGCGTCTATAGCTCTCAGCCATGCAATCCTTTGTTTCATCTGCAAAAATCCATCCAGTTATTGGATTTGAACATGAGTCTGACAACCCGAGACTAGTGGCAACTTAACTACTAACATTGTCAACTGTCAAGGCAATTACTCATAGCTATTAATTAGCCTAATGCTGTCTTGCATTTTTAAATCAACCCCTCCCTCCCCAAAAAATCTAAATGCAACAAATAGGATGTAGTTGCTAGTCACTGGCTGTTTTGCCCAGAACTTGGTTCCTGACTTGGAAACCACTCCTACTGCGCCCGAGACTCCTAGGCAAGGGTAGCTAGATGCAGCATGGAGCCCTAGGGTGTATTCACTAGGAACCAAACAGAACCAAACGGAACGAAATGGGAAGGGACGTTTTCCATTTGGAGTAAACGGTTTCTGTTGCAAAATATTTTTGACTAATGGTTACACCACTGGTAGACCCTCCCTAAGTATAAGTCAGATACTCAAGTTGCTCAGCCACTGACTGACTGACCCAAGTGGCTTTTGCATCAGTGCTGGGAAGTCCATTGGTGTGTAAGGGGTATGTGACGAAACAGTTACTATGGAACTTTTTAAGGTAAGGCTATTGCAGTGTTTTTGGAATGTAGGCCTGTTTTTTTGGGATGTACTTGGATGCCATAACAATTCACAGTGTATTGTGGGATTTGTATTTATCCATTCAGTTTGTATTTTTAATTTTTTTGCTGTTTCTATCTCATTGGGATTTTTGTGATTGGATATTTAATTGAATTATATAGTTGTTTATTAAAGTTAAGTAGATTTGGGTTGGTACAGATTATTTGCCTAATAATTTGCATATTGCTTGTTTTTATTTTCAAATTTGATGTGTTGCTTTTGTGGAGAAAACTGTTAAACTGTCAWTCAAAATATTTGATTTAATGTTTTTATATCAACATATTAAAAATGTATATCTACAATTTGAAATTCAATCAAAATTCGGTATGACCAAGATATGACTTTCAAGAACTTTTAAAGCACACTTTCTCAGATATTTTAAACAAAGTCCTAGTTTAATGATTGAAAGGGATGTTTTGCTGTCCATGATGCAGTAGCCTATAGTATCAGGTCTTCCAGCCAGCTACCCAGGGGATCTTGATGTGATTGTGACTGTAAGCAGTGCTTGAGTGATGTAACCCAGAGATGACCCCTGCTTCTGGGAGGCCATCAAAGCACCCCATTTGCTGTGACTGGGCCCAATTTTCTCCTGTCTTTCCTGACAACTCACCATTACACCTAATTAATCAACCATGGAAAGTAGGTATTCACACCATGCCCAATGGGATCTGGAGGAATGTGGCCCTCCGCTAGCCGGGTGAGAAGCCACAGTCTCGCTGTCTTTAGTTGAATTACTTTCACCTCACATACATTTTATAATGCTGCCTTTGATGACATTGAGGATCCAGGTCTATTTAATCACAGTTGAGTACAACTGAACCCACCCGTGTTTACTCCCAAGGTGAAGTTAGTTAGTTAGCTAGGGTATCTACGTGTGCCACTTTAAAAGATTGGTATTGGAATGACTGTATTAGTCACTCTTGGTTGACTTTGATTTGAAGTTCGATAACAACCTGGTCTTTTATCAGCTTTAGTTATTTTCAAATGACATTCAAACTCCGATAGAATGGATGGTAGAAGGGGTGTTAGGCTACTGAGTTTCCAATGTTAGAGTTGTTGGGAGGGTGTTCTATTGATGGAAGTCTTCCCTTCTGAGCAATTTTATTGAAAAAGTTTCAAACCAACATGTTTCGTTGTTGTTTTTAAACTTATTTTTTAAATATAACTTTTTCTAAATGCATTTTAGATTTGGCCTAGCTACATGAAGGCCAAATCACACAGGGAGGCGTCCTTCAACTGCTTGATATTTTTGTGCGAGAGTAGCAAGCTTCAATTCACATACACTGTGTAGCTTATGCCAACGTACAGCGCATTCGGAAAGTATTCAGACCCCTTGACTTTTTCCACATTTTGTTACATTAAAGCTTTATTATAAAATGGATTAAATTGTTTTTTCCCTTTCGTCAATCTGCACACAATACCTCATGATGGCAAAGCAAAAACAGGTTTTTAGACATTTCTGCACAAAAAAAGAAGAAATATCAAATTTCCGTAAGTATTCAGACCCTTTTACTCAGTACTTTGTTGAAGCGCCTTTAGCAGCGATTACAGCCTCAAGTCTTCTTGGGTATGAAGCTACAATCTTGGCACACCTGTATTTGGGGAGTTTCTCCCGTTCTTCTCTGCAGGTCCAGGTTGGATAGTGAACGTTGCAGCACAGGTATTTTCAGCTCTCCAGAGATCTTCGATCTGGTTCAAGTCCAGGCTCTGGCTGGGCCTCTCAAGGACATTCAGAGACTTGTCCCGAAGCCACTCCTGCGTTGTCTTGGATGTGTGCTTATGGTCATTGTCCTGTTGGAAGGTCAACAGTCACACCAGTCTGAGGTCCTGAGCGCTCTGGAGAAGGTTTTCATCAAGGATCTCTCTGTACTTTGCTCTGTTCATCTTTCCCTTGAATCCTGACTAGTTTCTCAGTCCCTGCCACTGAAAAACATCCCCACAGCATGATGCTGCTACCACCATGCTTCACTGTAGGGATGGAGCCAGTTTTCCTCCAGACGTGACGCTTGGCATTCAAGCCAAATAGTTCAATCTTGGTGTCATCAGACCAGAGAATCTGTTTCTGATGGTCTGAGAGTCTTTAGGTGCCTTTTGACAAACTCCAAGTGGGATGTCATGTGCTTTTACTGAGGAGAGGCTTCCGTCTGGCCACTCTACCATAAAGGCCTGATTGGTGTAGTGCTGCAGAGATGGTTGTGCTTCTGGAAGGTTTTCCCATCTCCACCGAGAAACTCTGGCCATTGGGTTCTTGGTCACCTCCCTGACCAAGGCCCTTCTTCCTCGATTGCTCAGTTTGTCCGGGAGGCCAGCTCTAGGAAGAGTCTTGGTGGTTCCAAATTTCTCCCATTAAAGAATGATGGAGGCCACTGTGTTCTTGGGGACCTTCAATGCTGCAGAAATGTTTTGGTACCCGTCCCCAGATCTGTGCCTCGACACAATCCTGTTTTGGAACTCTACGGAGAATTCCTTCGACCTCATGGCTTGTTTCTTTTTCAAATCCTTTCCAAATCATGTCCAATCAATGGAATTTACCACAGATGGACTCCAATTAAGTTTTAGAAATATCTCAAGGATGATCAATAGAAACAGGATTCCTTCAACCTCATGGCTTGGGTTTTGCTCTGACATGCACTGTCAGTTGTGGGACCTTTATATAGACACGGGTGTGCCTTTCAAGTCTCATAGCAAAGGGTCTGAATACTTATGTAAATAAGTAAAAAAAAAAAAAAAAAATATCTATCTGTTTTTGCTTCATCATTAGAGGGTATTGTGTCTAGATTGATGAGGAAAATGTTTTATCAAATATATTTTAGAATTTGGCTGTAGAGTAAATGTAGGCTACATGTACACGGTAGCCTAGTGGTTAGAGCGTTGGACTAGTAACCGAAAGGTTGCAAGTTCAAATCCCCTAGCTGACAATGTACAAATCTGTTGTTCAGCCCCTGAACAGGCAGCTAACCCACTGTTCCTAGGCCGTCATTGAAAATAAGAATATTTTCTTAACTGACTTGCCTAGTTAAATAAAGGTAAAAGAAATGTACAGTAGATCTTGTTTTATGCATTCTTATTCAGCTCTTTGGCATAGGTCTTGTAAATAAGTAAATATGACTCCTCAGTAAAAGACACATGACATCCCAATTGGAGTTTGCCGAAAGGAACCTAAAGGACTAGTGGTGCAACGAATCACAAAACTCACGGTTTGGATTGGATCACTGTTTTGAGTCACGGATCGGATCATTTTTCGGATCAGCAAAAAAAAAAAGGGAGACAAATATAACTTTGCTTTCCATTTATTACATAAAGAACACTTAAAGCAAGGAACTTTTCAATGTTTAAATAAAATCTTAAAATAAAATATTCAATACTCAATTGTTAATTAAAGTGCAATATGAGGCATGATACCTTCTTCCTTTGAACAATAGTGAATGTAAAAATAGCCTGTGTCCACATCATCAAAAACAAGTAAAAAAAGAAAGAAAGCAAACCAGACCTGAGCTTATTGTCGAAGTTGAAGTCGGAAGTTTACATACACTTAGGTTGGAGTCATTAAAACTCGTTTTACAACCACTCCACAAATTTCTTGTTAATTCTTACGGCTGAAATCCCTTTAACGGGATCGATATGACAACAGCCAGTGAAAGTGCAGGATGCCAAATTCAAACAACAGAAATCTCATAATTAAAGTACCTCAAACATACATTCATTATACACCATTTTAAAGATAAACTTGTTGTTAATCCCACCATAGTGTCCGATTTCAAAAAGGCTTTACGACGAAAGCATACCATGCGATTATGTTAGGTCAGCACCTAGTCACAGAAAAACAGCCATTTTTCCAGCCAAAGAGAAGAGTCACAAAAAGCAGAAATATAGATAAAATTAATCACTAACCTTTGATGATCTTCATCAGATGACACTCATAGGACTTCATGTTACACAATGCATGTATGTTTTGTTCGATAAAGTTCATATTTATATCCCAAAATCTCAGTTTACATTGGCGCGTTATGTTCAGTAATGTTTTGCTTCCAAAACATCCGGTGATTTTGCAGAGAGCCACATCAATTTACAGAAATACTCATAATAAACATTGATAAAGGATACAAGTGTTATGCATGGAATTATAGATAAACTTCTCCTGAATGCAACCGCTGTGTCAGATTTCAAAAAAGCTTAATGGAAAAAGCACACCATGCAATAATCTGAGTACAGCGCTCATAGACCAAAACAAGCCACCAAAACCTGCCATGTTGTGGAGTCAATAGAAGTCAGAAATAGCATTATAAATATTCACTTACCTTTGATGATCTTCATCAGAATGCACTCCCAGGAATCCCAGTTCCACAATAAATGTTTGTTTTGTTCGATAAAGTCCATCATTTATGTCCAAATACCTCCTTTTTGTTCGCACGTTTAGTTCACAAATCCAAATTCATGAGGCGCGAGCACTAGGTCCAGACGAAAAGTCAAAAAGTTCCATTACAGTTCGTAGAAACATGTCAAACGATGTATAGAATCAATCTTTAGGATGTTTAACATAAATCTTCAATAATGTTCCAACCGGAGAATTCCTTTGTCTTTAGAAATGCAATGGAACGCAGCTAACTCTCACGGCTGCGCGCGAGACTGAGCTCATGGCATTCTGCCAGACCTCTTATTCAATCAGCTCTTATTCTCTCCTCCTTCACAGTAGAAGCCTGAAACAAGGTTCTAAAGACTGTTGACATCTAGTGGAAGCCGTAGGAAGTGCAATCGGACCAAATGTTACACTGTACATTGGATAGGCAAAGACTTGAAAACCTACAAACCTCAGATTTCCCACTTCCTGGTTGGATTTTTTCTCAGGTTTTTGCTTGCCATATGAGTTCTGTTATACTCACAGACATCATTGAAACACTTTTAGAAACTTCAGAGTGTTTTCTATCCAAATATACTAATAATTTGCATATCTTAGCTTCTGGGCCTGAGTAGCAGGCAGTTTACTCTGGGCACCTTATTCATCCAAGTTACTCAATACTGCCCCCCAGCCATAAGAAGTTAACAAACTATAGTTTTGGCAAGTCGGTTAGGACATCTACTTTGTGCATGACACAAGTAAATTTTCCAACAATTGTTTAGACAGATTATTTCACTAATCATTCACTGTATCACAATTCCAGTGGGTCAGAAGTTTACATACACTAAGTTGACTGTGCATTTAAACAGCTTGGACAATTCCAGAAAATTATGTCATGACTTTAGAAGCTTCTGATAGGCTAATTGACATAATTTGAGTCAATTGGAGGTGTACCTGTGGATGTATTTCAAGRCTTACCTTCAAACCCAGTGCCTCTTTGCTTGACATCATGGGAAAATCAAAAGAAATCAGCCAAGACCTCCAAGATTGTAGACCTCCACAAGTCTGGTTCATTCTTGGGAGCAATTTTCAAACTCCTGAAGGTACCACGTTCATCTGTACAAACAATAGTACGCAAGTATAAACACCATGGGACCACGCAGCCGTCATACCGCTCAGGAAGGAGATGCGTTCTGTCTCCTAGAGATGAACATACTTTGGTGCGAAAAGTGCAAATCAATCCCAGAACAACAGCAAAGGACCTTGTGAAGATGCTGGAGGAAACCGGTACAAAAGTATCTATATCCACAGTAAAATGAGTCGTATATCGACATAACCTGAAAGGCCGCTCAGCAAGGAAACAAAAATAGAACTGTTTGGCCATAATGACCATTGTTAAGTTTGGAGGAAAAAGAAGGTATTGGAGTGGCCATCACAAAGCCCTGACCTCAATCCTATAGACAATTTGTGGGCAGAACTGAAAAAGCGTGTGCGAGCAAGGAGGCCTACAAACCTGACTCAGTTACACCAGCTCTGTCAGGAGGAATGGGCCAAAATTCACCCAACTTATTGTGAGAAGCTTGTGGAAGGCTACCCGAAACGTTTGACCCAAGTTAAACAATTTGAAGGCAATGCTACGAAATACTAATTGAGTGTATGTAATCTTCTGACCTACTAGAAATGTGATGAAAGAAATAAAAGCTGAAATAAATCATTCTATCTACTATTATTCTGACATTTCACATTCTTAAAATTAAGTGGTGATCCTAAGACAGGGAATGTTTACTAGGATTAAATGTCAAGAATTGTGAAAAACTGAGTTTAAATGTATTTGGCTAAGGTGTATGTAAACTTCCGACTTCAACTGTAACTTCAAATTCTTTAAAATAAATATGAGGATGTCTACATTGTCTGGGGAGAGGGTAGACCTCTTTGCAGTCACTATGTCCCCTGCCGTGGAGAACACCCTCTCGCTGGGATCTGAAGTGCCAGGCACAGCCAGGTAGCATCTTGCCGTCATGGCATTGTGAGGGTATTTCCACACATTGCTTTTCCACCATGCCAGTGGATCACCGTCCACTGGAATGCCGCTTGCTGCCTTGTAGGATACCACCTCCTCTTTGATGGTGTTGGCAAACGTCTTGCCTGTGTCCTTGCTCGCAAAGGTCTCCCCGAAAAGCTCCTTCATGGCCAAATTATTTTGTGGAGGAGATGCCTCTGATCTGTGACTTGACCCTGCAGAAAAAATGACTTGATCTATTAAACAAACTAATATTTAATATAACTATAATTGTGGCAATAACATTTTAATAAAAGCCATTATTATTCAAAATCAAAAATGGATGATTCTAATAGCAATATTATAGACTAAGATTAGACTGCACTATATTTATTATTTAAGTAATTCACTCTTATTTTTTGTTTACCTCTTCAGTGGCCACGGTCTCAGTGGTGAGATCACTGTATGTCCTCCGGTGTAGGGCAGGTTCTAGGTGAGACAGGGACTTGAACCTTGGATCCAGTGCAGTAGATCTATGAAGGTAGTTCTGTACATTAGGGGGGTATCTGGGGTTCAGGTCCTCTCTAATGGCAGCCTTGACATCTCTAGTGATGGTGCTGTCTTCCTCACTTGGGGCCATGGATTGTAGAATCCTTGTTTTCAGAGGGTAGGATCATGGACACAGATGGTGCAGTTTCAGTGCTCAATAGGGTTGTAACCGTTTTGAGGGGTTTGAGCACCTGGAGGACCTCCTCTGCCACGTTCACGTCATCATCACACAAGGTGACGATGTCTTTATTAATTCCCAGGGTCTTGTCTGTCAGTGCAGAGTATACAGCTGCCTGCTGCTCAAGATAGCTCTCCAACATGTCATAAGTGGAGTTCCATCTTGTTGTGACATGGTGTATGAGCTTGTGGGTCTGTAGCTGTAACATTTCTTGCTTGGTCTTAAGCACATGAGTGGCTGTTGTGCTTTAGTGGAAAAAGGAAACCACCTTCCTGATCCTCCCAAGGAGGCGGTCCATCTGCTTCACTGAGATTCCCCTTTGGGATGCTAAATTGATCACATGTGCAAAGCAAGCTATCTGCTAGCACCGGACTTCGCATCYCCCACTCCTCTGTGGTGAAGTGAGCAGTCATAGTCACGTAGCTTTCCGTTGCCCTGGAGGTCCACCCGTATGTGGTGAGGGCAACAGAGGATGCCTTGGATAATTTGTCGACAATTTTGAAATTTTCCTGTTCATAAAGATTTGGCACGATCTTCATACTGAAGTGGGTGTGCCAGGGGATTTCGTAGCGTGGCTCAAGCACTTGCACCATATGTTTAAACCCTTTGTTTTTCACAACAGAGTATGGCCTCATGTCTGCAGCGATAAACATCCCAATAGATTTGGTGATGGCTTCAGCCCGGTTTAATTCTGCAGCAAAGGGCTGCTTAAATGCAGCGGTGAGAAGTTGTTGTCTCTTGGCTGAGTTGGCTCCCGTCACTGACACACCAGGGTGATGACGCTTTAAATGTGTGGCCATGCTCGATGTATTTCCATGATCATACGGCTTTCTTGTGGCACAATGCCTTCACACCGTAATGGTGTTGTCCACCACCCTTCTTCTGTCATCATATTTGACAGGGAAGCCAAAATGCTCCCATACATGAGACTTAAATGAAGTGGGAGGCTTTTCCAGTTCTTCAGCTCCTCCGCTAGCCATGGTTGTCACTGCTCTTTTTTCTTCTTTGCTTTTTGCAACGCGAGCATCCAGGATTGATTCGTTGGGATTCAACATGCCCCGTTCACGTGAACAGTACACACAACTGCTTAAAAAAATTATCAAACCAACCTTCAGGCTTCAGAGTAAAACACAGCACACATCTGTCTTGCCTTTATCTTTTCTCTGCATCGGGATTTAGGGAATTATTACTTTAAAAAGTAACAGCGGCAGTAAAACTGTATTTCACACTATGATGGTTAAACTCTGCAATTGATCCGTGGTTCACATGCGTGCCGAACCGTGGGGGGGGATCCGTACGGATCGTAGTATGGATCAACTACGATCCGTTACACCACTATAAAGGACTCTCAAACCATGAGAAACAAGATTCTCTGTTCTGATGAAACCAAGATTGAACTCTTTGGCCTCAATGCCAAGTGTCACGTCTGGAGGAAACCTGGCGCTATCCCTATGGTGAAGCATGGTGGTGGCACCATCATGGTGTGGGGGTGTTTTTCAGTGGCAGGGACTGGGAGACTAGTCAGGATCGAAGGAAAGATGAACGGAGCAAAGTACAGAGAGATCCTTGATGAAAACCTGCTCCAGAGCGCTCAGGACCTCAGACTGGGGGGAAGATTCACCTTCCAACAGGACAACGACCCTAAGCACACAGCCAAGACAGTGCAGGAGTGGCTTCGGGACAAGTCTCTGAATCTCTTTGAGTGGCCCAGCCCGTGCCCGGACTTGAACCCGATCGAACATCTCTGGAGAGACCTGAAAATAGCTGTGTAGCAACGCTCCCTATCCAACCTGACAGAGCTTGAAATGATCTGTAGAGAAGAATGTAAGAAACTCCCCAAATACAGGTGTGCCAAGCTTGTAGCGTCTTACCAAAGAAGACTCAAGGCTGTAATCGATACCAAAGGTGTTTCAACAAAGCACTGAGTAAAGAGTCTGAATACTTATGTAAATGTGGTACTTCCGTTTTATTTATTTTTAAAGAAATTAGCAAAAAATACAGATTTTTTTTTGTTATATCCATTTTAGAATAAGGCTGTAACGTAAGAAAATTTGGAAAAAGTCAAGGGGTCTGAATATCTTCAGAATGCACTGTACATACAGGCAGATTTGTTGGTTTGTCAGTATTGTTCATTCAGTTATGGTCAGGAGTCTACAGTCCCCAATAATAGTGGTGGAACAGGAGGTAACTAGCTGTGTGAATCAGGTGCTGGGGTACATGTGCAGAAGTGTGTTAAGGTCTTCTGGTGTGTGTGTGTGTGTGTGTGTGTGTGTGTGTGTGTGTGTGTGTGTGTGTGTGTGTGTGTGTGTGTGTGTGTGTGTGTGTGTGTGTGTGTGTGTGTGTGTGTGTGTGTGTGTGTGCGCGGCATGTGTGTACTCAGCTATGATAAGTGAACATGCACAATCTCCCCCCATCTACAGTGCAACATGGAATTGTGCAGTGCTATAAAATCTCTCATACATAGTGATGTAAAACGCTATGTTTTGTTTTCGTTCTCAGTCTCCTCTTCCCCTTTTTGTATTAAATGAAAATTTGTTGAATCCTTAAACTGTAGTTCACAGCCTATCACTCAGTCATTCGGGCCAGTCCTTCAAATAGTTCTTTGCACAACAAACAAAGTTTAGGTCAAATGTGTTATGTCTCACTCCCAGGCAAGTAAACAGTCCAATTTTGGGGAATAGTGGTGCTCATCGAGGCGCAGTGGGCTACATAATGACTTGTGATGGTTGCATGCCTAGTGAGGATGCAGGCAGGGGTTGTCAGTAAATGCCAGGGAGCTCTGGGCCGCCAGCCGGCCTAGTAGGCTGGAGCTTTACAATAACAGACACAATTCTGGCTTTTCCTGTTGGCAGTATGGCATGCAAATCAGGTCTCATCTACTATACTGTGTGTACTGTAGTAGCAAGCTGCTTCTCTGGGACTCTGGTCAGGCCCTAGGTTGGGCTTACACTCAAGTGAAGATGGAGCATGTCTATCACCATGACAGGGTCACAGCTGTCATTGGCCATGCTTTGTAAAGTGTGTGCCACTGTCCATCAAATTAGCTGGAATGGTAGAGTGCATTGGTCGGTGCGTGTTTTAGTCATGTTTAAGTTATTAGCGTGTATTAGCATGACAAGCCAAAAAGCCATGTTAGCACCAACTGACCCATAATCAGACCGACTCATTTGAGAGCTAGCCCAGTACTCATTTCAGAACTATCACCTGAGTGTATACACTGCATTTGGAAAGTATTCAGACCCCTTCCCCTTTTCCACATTTTGTTACGTTACAGCCCTATTCAAAAATGTATTAAATACATGTTTTTCCTCATCAATCTACACACAATACCCCATAATGACAAAGCGAAGAAAGGTTTTTAGAATTTTTTGCAAATGTATTAAAAATAAATAACAGAAATATTATTTCTGGCCAAACTGAGCAATCAGGAGATAAGGGCCTTGGTCAGGGAGGTGACCAAGAACCCGATGGTCACTCTGGCAGAGCTCCAGAGTTCTTCTGTGGAGATATGAGAACCTTCCAGAAGGACAACCATCTCAGCAAGACTCCACCAATCAGGCCTTTATGGTGGAGTGGCAAGATGGAAGCCCCTCCTTAGTAAAAGGCACACAACAGCCTGCTTGGAGTTTGCCAAAAGGCACCTGAAGGAGTCTCAGGCCATGAGAAACAAGATTCTCTAGTCTGATGAAACTAAGATTGAACTCTTTGGCCTGAATGCCAAGCGTCACGTCTGGTGGAAACCTGGCACCATCCCTTCAGTGAAGCATGGTGGTGGCAGCATCATGCTGTAGGGATGTTTTTCAGCGGTAAGGACTGGGAGACTAGTCAGGATCAAGGGAAAGGTGAATGGAGCAAAGTACAGAGAGATCCTTGATGAAAACCTGCTCCAGAGTGCTCAGGACCTCAGACTAGGCGAAGGTTCCCCTTTTAACAGGACAATGACCCTAAGCATAACAGCCAAGACAATGTAGGAGTGGGTTTCGGGACAAGTCTCTGAATGTCCTTGAGTGGCCCAGCCAGAGCCCGGACTGAACCCGATCGAACATCTTTGGAGAGACCTGAAAATAGCTGTGGAGTGACTCTCTCCATCCAACCTGACAGAGCTTGAGAGGATCTGCAGAGAAGAATGGGAGAAACTCCCCAAATACTGGTGTGCCAAGCTTGTAGCGTCATACCCAAGAAGACTCGAGGCTGTTATAACCTAAATACTTATGTAAATGTGATATTTTTATTTTTTATAAATGAGCAAACAATTCTAAACTTTGTCATTATGGGGTAGTGTGCGTAGATTGATGGGGGGGACAATTTAATCAATTTTAGAATAAGGCTATAACATAAGAAAATGTGGAAAAAGTCAAGGGGTCTGAATACTTTCCAAATGCACTGTATTTGCCCAAATCTTAGCACTGAATGTGAATCGTCTTTACATAGACTTTGAGCACACTCACCCTTTCTCCATTCCTTGCACGATTCAAGTCTGTCTGTCTAATGAGAGTAGCAGTCGTGGTACCCGTGGCGGAAATGACCCGCAGAAAGACGGCAGTGCGCGAGATGAGCTCTCGCTAGACGTCTCGCTCTTATCTCTCTCTCTTGCTCTCTCTCTCTCTCTCTCTCTCTCTCTGCTTGCTCAGTCTCATCGACGTCTCTCTCCTCTCTCTACTCCTCTCTCTCTTCTCTCTCTCTCTCCACCCCCCGCCCTCCCTATTCTTTCCCTCTCTCTCTCATGGGGTGCACCTGTGTGCAGTGCGCTGGAAGGAGGCAGGCCAGGCAGGACATTGGGAGTTAGGCTGGGGCCGGGGCCACTGATTTGGAAGGGCCCCTCAGAGAGAAGAAGAGAGAGAGCGAGAGAGAGAAGAGAATGTGTGCAGCTTACGTAAAGGGCAGAGATGGGCCAGCTGGGCGTGCGGTGTGGATGGGATGGGATGGGATGGGAAGAGATGGGGCTCAGTGTGTGGATCTGAATCGGGCGGTCTGTCACCCCATTGCCTATTTAGTGCTCTGCTTTTGACCACGGGTAGGGTGTATAGAATAAGGTGACATTTGGGGCACAGCCTAATAGCCAGGTCAGAGAGACAGCCTGGAGAGAGAATCGGAACAGATAGTGAAGTGGACAGGAGTTGGAATGGTGCAAATCCTAGAAATAACGTTACTCTATAGTTAAAAAAATCCGCCATGTATGGAATCAAGTCAATGCATCAATGCTTGGATAAGCCTATGTAGAGCATTTTAAGTCAAAAGTTGTATGTTTTATGTGCTGAGTAGTGTAACTATGAGTGAACTAATCTCAGCAAAAAAGAAATGTCCCTTTTTCAGGACCCTGTCTTTCAAAGATAATTCGTAAAAATCCAAATAACTTCACAGATCTTCATTGTAAGGGTTTAAAATACTGTTTCCCATGCATGTTCTATGAACCATAAACATAATGAACATGCACCTGTGGAGACGTTGTTTAAGACACTAACAGCTTAGAGAACGGTAGGCAAATTAAGGTCACAGTTATGAAAAATTAGGACACTAAAGAGGCCTTTCTACTGACTCTGAAAAACAACCAAAAGAAAGATGCCCAGGGTCCACTGACTCAATCTGCACGAGATAGAATACAGGAGCAGAAGAAGAAGGGAGAAAAAAGGAGGGAGTGCGCGAGCGGGGAAGAAGGAGAGAGATATAGGGGACGAGGGCGGGCAAGTGAACGTCCTTAGCATGCTGCAAGGAGGGCTGGGAGGACTGCAGGGATGTGGCCAGGAATACCAATTGCAGTGTAGACGCCGTAAGACACGCTACCAGGAAGAAGGACAGACAGGGCGAAGACTGATACGTCCTCGGAGTGGCAGCCACGGTAGACAAACCACCTGCCACAAGGATCGAGTACATCTGAAGAAATCACACCTGCGGGACAGTACAGGATAGGCGAAACAACAACATGCGCCGAGGTTACACCAGGAAACGCACAATCCTCCAGTCAGGTGATCAGAGCGTGTCGCGCAATAGGCTGAGAGAGGGCTGGACTGAGGGCTTGTAGCCTAGGTTTAAGTAGTTCAGTCACCAGACATAGCGAGCCGGGCAAGGCAGTACGTAGGTCACCTGATGGGGCACAAAAGCCCGACCGTGCGCTGGACAGACAGGACCGGCAAAAAAGTGCACTCTTCACTGACGAGTCGGCGTAATGTTTGTCTCACCAGGAAATGGGGAGGAGTTCAAGGAGCGAGGGTCAGGAGGGTACCAGCAGGGAGAAGAAGAGAGAGTGCCAGGAATAACGCGAAGATAGGAGAGGAGTCAGAGAAAGAGAATCGGTGAGTATCGGGGTTAGAGGTGAGATGGCTGGGAGTATGGGGTTAAGGGATGTCGGAAGCAAGTAGGTAGGCGAGTGAGTATATCGCGAGGTAGAGGTGAAATGAGCGTACGACCCGAAGGCCTAGGTACTTGGACGGACGATTGGAGTGGAGGGTCCGTCATGGGCTGCCGAGCGTTACAGGGAAAGACATTCTCCTCCCTCATGTGGTATCCTTCCTGCAGGCTCATCCTGACATGACCCTCCAGCATTGACAATGACACCAGCCATACTGCTCGTCTGTGCTCATTTTCCGTAGCCAGAGGTAGACGGTAGCGTGAGTATAATGGGTTACGAAGGGTTAGTTGTGGTGAGTATGGCGTGGCGCTTAGAGGTTGAGGGTCTGCGTGAGTCATGGGGTTAAGAGGTGAGTGCACGGGATGGGAAGTATGGTTTAGAGTGAGGTGGTGGATAGGGGGGTGGAGGAGGTGGTGGAGTATGGGTTAGAGGTGAAGTGGTGGAATGGGTTTAGAGTGAGGTGGTGAAGTATGGAGTGGAGGCTGCACGGAGGTGCGCGTGACTAATGGGGTATCCCATTTTGAGGCACGTCTAGGGACCTACGATATGGAATAAGAGGTTTGTGGGGCTAGGGCCATTCACCCCCAGAAATGTCTTGCGAACTTGTAATATGCCTTCGGAATGGAAAACAAAGTAGTGGAAGCAAAAGGATTAACATCTCACAGCAGAAACTGGAGCAAAATCTGGTGCAGCCATGAGGGAGGAGATGCACTGCAGTACTTAATGCAGCTGGTGGCCACACCAGATACTGACTGTTACTTTTGATTTTGGCCCCCCTTTGTTCAGGGACACATTATTCCATTTCTATTAGTCACATGTCTGTGGAACTTGTTCAGTTTATGTCTCAGTTGTTGAATCTTGTTATGTTCATACAAATATTGACACATGTTAAGTTTGCTGAAAATAAACGCAGTTGACAGTGAGAGGATGTTTCTTTTTTTGCTGAGTTCATGAGTTGCATCATGTGTTGACAGACTTGGCTTCTCACAGGTGGGAGAGCTGGAGGTGGGAGGCCAGCCGGTCAGCAGGCAACATGTAGCAACCCAGTCTGTCTGCCATGTTGTGTTGTGTGGGTTGGCTGGACTCTCATTCCACCCTGGGCCCTCTCAGCTGTACAGCTGCCCTGCCCTCGCCTCGCACTGAGCAGGTGTGCTCCTCTTCCAGACGCTCAGCAGTTAAAACACACTTACACGCACACACACACACCACACGCACACAGGCATCACACAGAGGAGAGCAGCCTCCACACACACTTTCCCACGCACCCGCACAGGTGCACACGCCTCACACACTCAATGGCCAGCCAGAGGAAAATTAAGGACATTTTGGCTGTAATAATGTTATTGATATGCAAGAGTTTTGTTTGGTGATATTGTATTATTTATCCCCCCTTTCGTTTACAGTTCAACACAGAGGAGTTAGGGATTCTTGTGAAAAAGGTTAACTTTGTTTTAAATGTAACATTTGGGTGCAACCAGACTCCAAACATCACTAGGGGGCAATCACGAAAATATGGGATTTTTCTGTTGTTTTGTTTGTCTCAGCAAGTAGGCTCAGATGGTGCCGTTAGACCGTGTGTGTGTGTTTTTGTTCCTCGTGCGTGTGTGTGTGTACTTAGCTTTTCATATCCCTCTGACTGCACATAATATCCAACAGTGCACTCCAGGAGACACCAAAACCAAAAACCCACAGCAATCCAAACCTTTGTCATATTTATGATTAAGTTAGTATAACATTTACCTGAATGAGTTGTATTAAAACTATGACATGTTGAATAGTTATTAATGGTTCTGTGGTGGGAGGGAACATGTGTTGCTCTGGCTGTGTGAGTTCGTTAGTCAGATGAACATAGCAGTCTCAGTAGTGAACTTTTGGGGTTAGTGAGGAGGTCAGGTCAGAACGAGGACCATCTGACACCAACAGATGGAGGGAAGAAACTGCAAATCAGGACGACAAGACCAAATGTTGATTTTGGACACACAACAAACGGTTATTTCAGTTTAAATCAAGTTTGCACCAATGCACCCACCTCGACTACAGAGTTCTAACATGCAATGTAGAACTAGGCCTGTAACTGGACAAAAGGGAAGAAGTACTCTAGAATTAAATCATTTGTGCATTTTGCCATCCGCAGTGTTAGCCTCACTACTGGACATGCCACCAAGACTTTTTGTTGGTGTTGGGCATCTACACTGCAGCATAGTGACTAGTCACTAGTATAGTAGCCTATTTCACACTGGTTTGTGTTCAATATTGGTGCAAAGTGCATCTCGGAACTGTCCATTCAGCTAAATGTAGGTAGTTGACCGAGTAGGCTTATTCCTTGAGTTGTGTCTCATTAAGTGAATCGCCTACCCACTCCAGCCTGGAGGTAGACTAAATACAGGTCTCCCTTAACGTTCAAACATCTCTAACGTTCTTCTCTCTTTGTGTTCTAGAATGGAGCTGTTCCAGGGGAACCCGTGAAGACAGATAAGAACTCCAGGAGAGGGAACTGGGGGAACCAGATAGAGTTTATCCTCACCAGCGTGGGCTATGCCGTAGGCCTGGGAAACGTATGGAGGTTCCCCTACCTCTGCTACAGAAATGGAGGAGGTACGTCTTCACACTCACAACACACTGATTATATAGTAGTAATGACAGCAATACATTCTAGTTTATCCACAATACACTTTGCCGTGTTTTGAAAAGCAGTCAAAGTAGCAGGTTGTCAAGTTTAAGTTTACGTTCCTCACATTGTGTCAAATGGATCCAAGTCATTCTTGGCTTCATTCCCCCTCAATTCAAATGTTTTCACTCCTACAGTTGTCTTTAGTCTTCTATACATTTTGTGTTCAGGGATCGCCATAGAAGGGCACACAGATGCAGTAGCCTGTGCATTAGGTCACACAATCACATAGCTGAGTATAGAGCCAAGGGGACTGGTGTAGCTCAAGGCTCTGCAGTAATAACACCACAGTAGACTATCAGCTTGCTAAGCCCTGGGCTACGTCCCAAAAGGCACCCCATTCCCAATATTGTGCACTACTTTTGACCAAGGCTCATAGTTAAAAAGAATGCTCTGGTCGAAAGTTGTGCACTATAGGGAATAGGGAGCTATTTGTGTCGCAGACATCCTGCTCCTCAATCTCCAGTCTTTCCTTTAACATATGATTTCAGACTACAGTCCCAGAGGACAGGTTATTCCCCAGACCCATTGGCCCCAGTGGCCCCCCGTTAAACCAGTCAAGCAGACAGAGGATTGCTGCCTGGCTTAGCATCACCCTCTGTTTGATGCTCCCTCACCTCATTCACCTCTTCTGGCTGGCATAGACATAAACATCTCTCCTTCCAATCTGACCCCTCACTGCATTACATTGCAGAAATAGGATATTGTCATGGGATGCCAACTTTTCTATATGAGCTAGGCACTTTTTCTATTCTAGACACAAACATGACCTTAACATTTGACTGCTCATTCACTGAGCATTGCATAGCAAAAATATGATATTGTCAATGTCTGGGGGTGACAACTTTTATATTTATGAAAAATTATTATATTCTAGACACAAACATGACCTTCAAATCAATCCACTCACTCACAGAGCATTAAGTAGCAGAAATAGGATATAGTCACAGCATGGAATACCAATTTTTCTGTATATTGATTTATTTTTCATTTGAATGACCATTAGGTAAGCCATTGGTTGTGAGCAATAATAAACATATGCATACTTACAATAAGTAAAAATGTAAAGATTCAAATAACACAAAGCTGAATTCTAGTCAATTTCATACAAATATTTTGGCTTGACTAACTGTTGACCTGACCCACATGTTATTGTTGTTTTACAGGAGCCTTCATGTTCCCCTACTTCATAATGCTTGTGTTCTGTGGGATCCCTCTGTTCTTCCTGGAGCTCTCCTTCGGACAGTTCGCCAGCCAGGGATGCCTGGGGGTCTGGAGGATCAGCCCCATGTTCAAAGGTGAGCCAGTTAACAACCACTGCTGCCGTTGGTCAGTCATGTTCAAAGGCAAGCCAACAACCACTGCTGCCGTTGGTCAGTCATGTTCAAAGGCAAGCCAACAACCACTGCTGCCGTTGGTCAGTCATGTTCAAAGGCAAGCCAACAACCACTGCTGCCGTTGGTCAGTCATGTTCAAAGGCAAGCCAACAACCACTGCTGCCGTTGGTGATTGGCATTACGTCATTGCTATTGGTCAGTGGCATCCAACTAATCACTGACTGTATCTCATGCTTAGGAAACTGAAAGGTGAAAAATAAATGGCAACATCTATTGTCTGCTTGGAATGCTTAAAGTCWTTTTTTTTWWAAACATGACTTCAGTCAGAGAAATCCATTCACCTCTTCAGCTCCTGGTATCATTCTAATGTTGTTTCAATCCCTCTCCCGCATCAGGTGTGGGCTACGGGATGATGGTGGTGTCCACCTACATCGGTATCTACTACAACGTGGTGATCTGCATCGCCTTCTACTATTTCTTCTCCTCCATGACCAACCTGCTGCCGTGGACCTACTGCAACAACCCCTGGAACACGCCCACCTGCAACGGCGTGGTGACGCCCACGGGCATCAACAACACCCTGGCCAATGTCACCCACAGCCTGGTCACCAAGGCCGCTGAGGTCGCCGTGGAGGTGGTCAATAAGACCAAGAGGACCAGCCCCAGCGAGGAGTACTGGAAGTAAGAATCCGGACCGGAGTCAGTTATTCATCTTTATTTGAATCCCAAAAGATCTTGTTCTAGATTAGGGCTGTGACGATACTTGTATCGCAATATTCTTTCCATGGCAAAAATGAAAACACGAAGCAGACCAAACTATTTGGTACTTTAAAAACCTGCTGTATGTAAAATACTGTGTGCTTTAGCTTGGAAAGTAAATAAATGTGACTCTGGATGACAACATAATGATGTTTGTTTCCAATATTAGGGCTGTTTTCCTTGAAAGGTTAATTCGTGTTTTGTTTTCTTGCCACGATACTAATGAGTATCGGTATCGTCCCGGCCCTATTCTAGATCTGTTGAGTGCTGGAAGTAAGGCCTGAGTGTGGAGTTGAAAAATTCCCATGTTTTCCAGAAGTCCTGGATGGAGAATTCCAGATTTCCTGCTTATTCCTTTCTTATTCCAGGAATTTCCAACTGGGATTTCTATAAAACCTGGGAATTTTAGCAGTTACCGTCATTTTTCAACCCTACAGTACCTGAGTGGGAAGGTGTGGGCATGGCTGACTCTGACTGAGGTGTACTAGATTAAAGAGACGGGAGTGGATGCTGCAAGGGTTAATACACACTATTACTCCTAGATACCTGTATGTTCAGTAAAGCAGCACCCAGCGTGTTTTGACACAAAGTATGTTTGACTATGGGTTAACAAAAGAGGGTTTGTGTATCTCTGTAAAGGAATGTTTGAGATGCTAGATACTTCAGTTGATTTAAACGAGACCAGTCAGAAAAAAAACAAGCAGGCAGGCATGTTTGCCTTGCTAATCCGGGCCTACGATTAATCATCCAGCCTTCAACAAACATTACTCATAGTTCACTGTGTCTGAAGTACACACCATTAGATGTTTAGTATATTGTCCTAGAAAATATTATCTGGATTCTTACTACATGGGGAGTAGTGTAGCTATTTTATGCCCCTAGCAGTGAGAATAGGGCCCATTCAAAGGAAACAGTGTGGTTGGTTAATGACTTTCTAAATGTTTTGTGCTTAACTTTCCGCCCCGGGTGGTGCTGTCTGTCAGTATATCATGAAAGGAGTTGTTGTTCCTGTCAGCTGTCAGTAAAGATAATCCATTGTCTTGGCACCAAGTGGTTTTAGGTCGAGCTGCTGCTGCATTGAAATATGGGCTTCGCTCATTGTGATGCCAGGGTACATCCGAACAATGCTTCTTCTCTATCGTTCTGGAATTAACGTATAGACATTATTTGTCCCTGCGGCACTAACTATTTATGCCACGTTTCTCTATCCAGACRTTGCTGTTGTGAATAGACACTGTGATACATTTTTTCTCTTCCCCACAGACACTATGTGCTGAAGATCTCAGACGACATCGGGAATTTCGGGGAAGTCCGTCTCCCTATTCTGGGATGTCTGGCCGTGTCCTGGGTGGTGGTCTTCCTCTGTCTCATCAGAGGAGTCAAGTCTTCAGGCAAGGTGAGGTGTCTCTCTCTCTTGCTCTCTCTCTCTCACCTCCAAATGTCATTGTTTGGGCCAGTAGTTTTTCCTGGTCAAATAACTTAGTCTATAGTCAGGAAGAACTCCTGGTCATAGTGTATAATTGACACACATTAGGGGATCTTCTCACTCATTCTTCTCCTCTCGATGGTCCCCAGGTGGTGTACTTCACAGCGACGTTCCCCTACGTGGTGCTGACCATCCTGTTCATCAGAGGCATCACCCTGGAGGGAGCTGTCACCGGCATCAAGTACTACCTAACCCCACAGTGGCATAAGATCCTTGACGCTAAGGTGTGGTTAATCATATAGAAATAACATAGTTATAAGTCCTGGAATTCTTTGCCATTACTGTAGTTAAGTACTACTTTATATGAGTTGTAAACAGTTACTGTTTATTACTGGTATAATAGCTCTGTAGCTCTTCATAGCGTAGGGTTATTGGCTTTCTCATAACACAGCTGTTGAAAGAGACTGCTTGATCAGATGTAATATGCCTCAGATATTAAATAAGGTTGTTCTTCAGTGGTTGTACTGACACGTGTTTGTCCGTCTGTCCAGGTGTGGGGAGACGCTGCCTCTCAGATCTTCTACTCTCTGGGCTGTGCATGGGGAGGGCTCATCACTATGGCCTCCTACAACAAGTTCCACAACAACTGCTACAGGTACTCAACTCTTCCTTTCCCCTCCCTGTTCCCCCCTAAACTCTCCACTTTACTACCAAATAAACCCTGGGCGCATCCCAAATGGCATCCTATTGGGTCCTGGTCAGAAGTAGTGCACTATAAARGGACTAAGGTACCATTTGGGACGCATGTCCTGTCAGAGTTCAGGTCTTTTTCTGTGTCAAAAAGGGCTTAGGTGGTGTGCTTGGCAGGGGGCGTGGCAGAAGGCGTGGCAATAAAAAKAAATTAGAACATTTTAGAGGCCCCGTCTTGGTGTTGTAGAGAMATTTTTGCATTTTTAAGCCAAATTCCTGCAATTCTACACATTTCTCCATGGAGCTGAGTTTTAAAGCTAATTTCCTGGAATTTTATCCATTTTGCCATGGCTAATGCTGTGTTCTTTTGCTCACACATGATAGCAGAATGAATACTGCTAAATTCATTGTTTTTGGAATGTTCTATTCTCTCTGACTGTCTAGCTTTTATTTTGGTTATKGTTAGTTCTCAAAGATTATATTATTTATAAATATATAGGTCCATTATATTTTATACAAACTTTATATCTGTTTTAGTCATTTAAGTTTACATTTCAAGCGTTTTTCATCCTGAAAATGTATTTTWAAAAACTGTTTGGATTTAGGCAACCGAAAAAATGCTTCGGCGGCCTGCCCAAGGATTACAATGGCAGACAAATCCCTGGAGTTGTGTAAGCAGTTACACTATTGCAGTTCTTCGTGCTCAGTTGGAGTGAATCAGGAAGGGTCTTTGTTGCCTCTCTGGGTGCGATCACGCTACAGTGTCAGCAGAGATTAACAGAAATGGTGCAGAATAGAGGAGGGCAGCTACAAATTGCAAGAATTGATGGAGTATGGTGTGATGGTGTGTACTGCATGCCACTGTACTGTAGGTGGAGGACAGAGGCATCACACTGAGAGAGTGAAGGAGACAAAATTAGGTCATTTTTTGACTGCTGTCAAGCCTGTGGTTGCATTGTTAACTTTGTAGTTTACGGTAGTCTAACTCAAAACTCTCTTGGAAACTGGAAGAGGTTTTCTCTGCTCTATAACACCACCATGTGGTTGAAGGGCAGAAGTGATGGACAGTATACTATAAATCAGGGGTTCTTAATTAAACTCTTTCAGCCTGGGACCCAAATTAAAAAKACTGTGTTTTCCTGGGACCCAAGCTTAGGCAAATATGCAACTATACATAAATATCAGTACATTTCATTGCCCTTATGCCTAAAACAAATGTAATACAGACAGAACCAAATAACAATTGAATGAATTACCCATATAAATAGCTATTCATGTTTATTTTTYCCATTAAAAACACTTACATATCTGTCTAGGTTGGAACTGTTGCTGTTAAAATACAATAAATCATTTTCATTCTGAACTGGAATAAACTGATTGATCACATCACACAGATGAATAACAGAACACACACACAGTMCTAATGAGAGGTGTGTAGCTGGCGGAAGTTTTCAACAAGCATGTCTATTCTGGGCTCAGTTTTTGACAGTGCAACACTAAGGTCATGCTCAGCATTGAGACTGTTTCTGTACTTGTTTTTAAGTAATCCAGAGTTGAGAACCCTGACTGACATAGGTATGTGGTGCCAAACTGGACCAGAACATCTACTGCTTTCTCAGTCAGGCAGGAGACAGCTTCCTGCTGTAGATAAGGAATCCAGAACTGTGTGAGTGTGTTTGTCTCAAAAAGCATATTGCTTCAATCAGTTTATTCCAGTTCAGAATAAAACATATTACTTGTATTTTAACAGCAACAGTTCCAACCTGGACTTGTTTTCAACAATAATTTCTACAGTAAGATGTACATTAGGTCTGATCATTTTTCATCATCTGTACTGTTATTTAGGATTGCACTATCAGTAGCTAGCTTGCTTGCTTTGGCTAACGTTAGCTATTAGCTGTGTACAAGGCCAGGGGATTATTTGAAAGAGAAACTCACATCTACTACTATGAGAGATAGTAACGTTACTTTCTTATTTCTGCTTATAAAATTACAACAATGCCTTGCTAGCTTACTTACTTTTCCACTGTCAAAGCAGTTTCCTGAAGCATTCTGCCCTGTTCTGAAATAACTCCCTGGGTTTACCGTCATGCTGTGGATGTTTGGTCAGGACGTGTTGTTTTATTAATTTCTTTGTTTTGAGAGACTTATTACTAAACACTTCCCTGTACAAAACACATTGTGGGCGCTCCAAGTTATTTCTCAAAGTTTGTATGAAAGAGAAACTCATCGCTGTTTTTGCGTTCCATGACTATTGAGCTCGGTCAGTCCATTTGATGACAGCGGTGAGGGATGGCGAGTGGGATTGACAAGTCAGTGGCTAACATATGGGATCAATATCATGCCAAATGTATTCACAAATGTAAATCACCAATCCACAAATGTAAATCACTTTCCACAAATGTAAATAACCAATCCACAAATGTAAATCACTTTGATTTAAATTTGTGGATTGGTGATTTACATTTGTGAATACATTTGGCATGATATTGATCCCATACTAACAGCGCATCTGCTGCTGAACGACAGCGCTGCAGTGTGTGGGTCGCGGAGTGGTCTTCAAGAAAATTGCAGAAGAAATATCTGGTACATCGCGAAGCACACCGGCATCTCCCTCTCCCAATCGCGCAGCTGCCAAACTGAGCAGAGACCGCTGCTAAGCAGAGAGCCCACTGAACAGAGAGCTCAGGTGCACTTGACCAAATCAATTCCAGTAATTMATGAAATAATTATACATTTACTCTGACACGTCGCGACCCACCATTAACAGGAAGTGGGTCGCGACCCATACTTTAAAATTGTCTGCAAATCAATGATAGAGTAGTAAGTACTGTAACGAACAAACCCACCACCTGGCAGGAAACATATTTCACACATCTCTTTCTCTCTCTTCAGTATTTATCACTATTTGTTATTATGCAATTAAGATGTAGACTGTTTAGTATGAATTTGAACTGGAAATATGTATGAGGGTGAAATGCACCGATTGCATCTTAGTGGACCGATACAACTTAATGCTGGTTAATGTAATATACTAATAACCTTCTCTTCCTGTTTTTGTTCTTTGATTGGTTACCCATACAGGGACAGCATCATCATCAGCATCACCAACTGTGCGACCAGCGTGTATGCAGGCTTCGTCATCTTCTCCATCCTGGGCTTCATGGCCCACCACCTGAACGTGGATGTGTCTGAGGTGGCCGACCACGGCCCCGGCCTGGCCTTCGTGGCCTACCCAGAGGCCCTCACTCTACTGCCCATCTCCCCCCTCTGGTCCCTGCTCTTCTTCTTCATGCTCATCCTGCTGGGCCTTGGGACGCAGGTGAGTCTGTCAACCACCATGATATCCTGGYTTTGTCCCAAATGGCACCCTATTACCGTTTGGCTCTGGTCAAAAGTAGTGCACTATGTAGGGAATAGGGTAACACTGTTTATTCTCTCTGACATCATTGCATGCATGTCTAGGATCAAAAGGCTCCTCAACAGCTTCTACCCCCAAGCCATAAGACTGCTGAACAATTCATAAAATCGCCACCRGATCATTTACATTGACCCCCCTCCCTTTTGTACACTGCTGCTACTCACTGTTTATTATCTATGCATAGTCACTTCACCCCCMCCTACATGTACAMAYKACCTCAACTAGCCTGTACCCCCACACACTGACTCTGTATTGGTGCCTCCTGTATATAGCCYCGTTATTGTTATTCTTATTGTGTTACTTTTTATTTTAGTCTACTTRGTAAATATTTTCTTAACTCTTCTTGAACTGCACTGTTGGTTAAGGGCTTTTAAGTAAGCATTTCACGGTAAAGTCTACACTTGTATAGCAGAATATGTTWGTTTTTTTACATTGATGTGCAACTCTCCTCACCTCYGCTTCATCAACAAAACAATAACAATGGCTGTGGGGCAGACAGTCATTGGGGCTCAACTAGATTTTTTTTTATGTTGGAGAAAGTGGCTTTTTGAGAGAAGTAGATATAAAAGTCACTGCTGAGTGTTGACCTGTCAGTGTGTATCCCGGTGTGCAGTTCTGCCTGCTGGAGACCCTGGTGACGGCCATCGTGGATGAGATCGGTACTGACTGGATCATTAGGAACAAGACGGTGGTCACAGGAGGAGTGGCTATAGTGGGCTTCCTGCTGGGGGTGCCGCTCACCACACAGGTAATGGACTGGAGATGTTTACACACACACACACAAACATACACATGCATGTGTACACACACATAAACACACACTTAATTATCCAGGCACAAATATTCAGGATGTATACTGATGTTGTGTTCTCTATCTGTGTGTAACCGATGTGAAATGGCTAGCTAGTTAGCGGTGGTGCACGCTAATAGCGTTTCAATCGGTGACGTCACTCGCTTTGAGACCTTGAAGTAGTGGTTCCCCTTGCTCTGCAAGGGCCGCGGCTTTTGTGGAGCGATGGGTAACGATGCTTCGTGGGTGACTGTTGTTGATGTGTGCAGAGGATCCCTGGTTCGCGCCCGGGTCGGGGCGAGGGGACGGACTAAAGTTAAACTACATGTGCTCTCRTGTATTTAGGCTGGGATCTACTGGCTACTGCTCATGGATAACTACGCTGCTAGTTTCTCTCTGGTTATCATCTCCTGCATCATGTGCATCTGCATCATGTACGTCTATGGTGAGTCCAACTGTCTTTCCTCGATTATAAATGCCTATCGTCCACAATGATCTGCCAACGCTATTGGTGAAAGCTAATCAAACTGACTGGAATGGAATGACTGACAACATGCTGTACTGTTTGTGTTCAGGACACAAGAAATACTTCAAGGATGTTGAGATGATGCTGGGTTTCCCCCCTCCCATCTTCTTCCGGGTCTGCTGGAGATTCGTGTCGCCCATCATCATATCTGTAAGATAGTAGCTACCACCCAGTGCCTCCTTGTTGACATGTTTTAGAGGCTTGACCTGCTCTGCATTCCATTCCACTTGTCTAATCCTCGCTAATCTGTATTGCTCAACAAAACCTGTCATGCAAAACACCTGCCAGAATACCAGAATGACCTAAGACACACACAAGTGATCGATGAAGATATGTACTGTATGAGGGTTGAAATAGGGTATATTCTGCTCAAATGAATGACTTGAMCCTGGTGACCCCTCTCCTCTCTTTGCGTTTGCAGTTCATCCTGATCTTCACAGTGATCCAGTACAAGCCCATCACCTACAATGACTACGTGTACCCCGGCTGGTCCCTAGCCATCGGCTTCCTTATGGCCATGTCCTCCGTCACATGTATACCCGTCTATGCTCTCTACAAGATCTCTAAGTCTGAGGGAACAACATTTTTGGAGGTAGAATCCACAGGATCTCTGTTTAGAGCTTTGTCTGTCTTTAGTATTGGAAGCAGATGTTGTTCGCACTAGTAGTGGAAGTGTTTTAGTTTTTTCTGTTGAATTAAAAAATAAATATATTTGGCACATGTTGCCGAAGGTCTTTGAACTGAAAGAAATGAAGGATAGTAAAAGAGAACCCGATTTGGTGTTATGTTATTCCAGAACTTTCTCACCTACTTTACCTGCCTTTAATTAGCAATAAATAATAAACCTGTGTCCCTCCCATCACATTGACCTCTGAACCTTTGCCCCTTACAGCGGTTGAAGAATTCATGCAAGGCGGACATAAAGTGGGGCCCGGCCCTGAGTGAGCACCGGATAGGCCACTACGCCGCCCCAGGCTCAGAGGGAGAAGTGGAGGTGCGTCCCCTGAAAGAAGAGCTGAAGGAGAAGGAGGATGAGAAGAGGGATGAGATCAGCCTCACCATCCAGGGCAGCAAYGGCTCCACAGCACACAACACTACCCCCAGCGCATAGAGGCCCCCCCTGGGCCAACTCCAGCCCCCTCCCAACCACCCCTCACCCTTTCCCACCGCACTGTGGAGAAAACCCGCTCGCTGGAGACCTTTACATATTGTAAGGGCTTATTATTTCTAACCTCTAGAGAAATTGGTCATCATCCAAAAGAATTTTATTTCTTGTTTCAACATAATTTCACAATGCAGTTTCTTGTAAACACGTTATTTGTTCTCTTCTTCATATTATGCAGGAGTTGAAGTAGAAATACACACTGTAAAGAAATCCACTCGGAATTGGCAACTTTTCTAGCGACAGTTCTGGCGGTTTTAAAGCTGGAGACCAAATGTTCTCTGGGTAGGTGTAGACACATGGCACCACTCTAGGGACTGATCCTTCCCTTCTGTTGTTTTATCTACGGTATAGCTTTTGGCTCTCAGTACCCTCTAATACATGATAGTCTCCACTACTCAGACTGTTACGTATGCTGCTTTAGGGTTACCCAGAACAACTCATATTGGAGTAAGCCAATGGGTATTTAGCTACTCCTAAATATTTTATTTGAACAACACAGTAAAGCCATTCTACTTCCAATGTTGTAAACAACTAACATACATTACAGCACCAAGTCCCCAAACACACACAGTGTTGGTCTCCAGCTTTCTGAACACCTACCCTGACTGACGCCCATGATTTCCCGATGCCCATTCTCAGGGTCCCAAAATGATTTACTACTTACTGAACAAGTTCAATACCTGAGTACATTTTATTTGATTATGGTAGGCTTTACATWARAGAGGGAGCTAAGAAAAAGACAACCATAACATGTTCACACACAAAAACAAATGGGTGGATGGATGCAACTSAGTACAATGAAGTGCCATCTCTCTTTTAGTCTTCCAGGTATTTCCGTGGGAAATGCATCTCAAGATGTGGCATCTCACTTGTGAAGGGAACGTTTCATTGACGACAGAAGCAGCTACAGATGTAGGATCTTAATTTGACCCATTTTTAACACCAGGAAAATAATCATGCCACAACAGAGTGATCAAATGAAGGTCCTACATCTGTAGCATAACAAGGAGGGAGGACACAGTGGTGTTGCGTCCTAGCCTCTGTTACTCACAAGTAGGATTTGTTCCAACAAGGCATGTTACCAAAAACATGTTAAACATGCATGAACTTTAATATCTCGGTGGCATAGCTGGAGTATGTGTCTTTGTTAACTTTTTCAAAACTGAGAGACTTGCATCAGCAGGTGTCTTTGCAGAGGAAAATATGTGTATTTACAGGCGTTTTAAAGCTCTGAGCCAAGTAGTGGTGTGATTGGATGTGGAAACAGGAAGGAGAGAAGCCATTGGTTGGCCTGGAGATGGAGTTTGTCTCCACAAGATAAAAAAAAAACATCAGTTACTGAATTATGTAGTTTATATGTAGTTGTATCGTTCTGTCAATAGAATTATCTTATTTTATCTTTCATTATTGTAAAGTAACATAGTAAATAATTATAAGGAAGACATGTTTATTTTGTAAAGAAGCTACAGTATCTTAAGAAATAACAGTAATGTTTACCATTCCTCATCCATGACTTGATTTTTATTGGTAATTGATTTATTTTAGGGGTTGGCGTGGGAGGGAGTTGTATTTCAGTCACTTTGTGGCAGGATGCTGTGGGGTTGTGCTCACACAGATTGCTGGAATTGGCAATTGTCAAGAAGTCCCATCTCTCTATCCAATTCAATGCATTCGTCTCCGCTCTGTTACGTTGCATCTGTGTTGTAGTGAGGCAAAGACCTGTTTGTGGTAACATTGTGAATCCACTGGGTCCTTGCCTGGCCTGCACTGATGGAGAGAGGTAGTCTGGCAATGCAGCTGCTTAAGTGCTAGAGCATCGCATCTTAGTGAAACTTCAGATTTKTTATTTCTTCTTTAACCAGTACGTCACTGTATATAATATTCAACATCTTTGTCTGACTGCATAAATCCAGTTTCTGCTGTCGAATATATGACTGAGTTGTTCTCCTTCCATTTTACTTCAGTTTCTCTGTGTTAAAAGTGTCATGACAGTTAGCTATCCAGACACTCAGGGGAGTAGGTAGTTACTTAGTGGTGAAAGTCTTTGGTTATTTGGTTCCAATTGGCCTCTTATTGCCTATGTAGGGCACTAGAGCTCTGGTCAAAAGTAGTGCACTATAAAGGGAATAGGGTGCCATTTGGGACGTACCCAAACTCATTGGTTATTTGAACTAACACAAAAAGCACACCAGTAGGTTAGATGCTGCCCAACAGACTCAAGCTTTACTTCAGATGACAACAGACTAGTGTGTTCTCCTATGATGCTGACAGAAGCACAGTACGGCCACACGAATCAACCTGTTCTAAAGCAGAGTAGGAGTGGTCCTGGAATAGCACAGGATATTAATAATGATGATGGTTTTAACTGATGTGTTCTATACACTATGGATACATATCATTTTGGTAATAAGGAGTTTACAGCAGGTGTAAATGGTTGAGCTAAAGTGGGTTAGTATATAATGGCCCTGATGACAGGATTTGATAACAGAATGAAATGGTGTATGATTATTCTAGACATGCCGGCTCAGGTCAGGTTGCCTCTGGATACTTCCAGGGAGTCCTCTAGGTCTTTTATTTCTTCTTCCTCCTGTTACTGTTAAACTGTTGACTTGTAGTCCTCTTATTTATTAGCTACAGTAGCTAGTAAGTTAAGGATAACCACCATGCTATTGCAACCGTTTGGTCTCTGCTGTCCACCGAACTCTTTTCCTCTATCAGATACTTGTACAGTCATGTAAAAACTGGTGTTTGTGTGTTTATTTGTTTTTATTTGGGGGTAGACAGGATTTTTTCTTGTAGTAAAAGTAGCCGATGTTAAGTGTAATATGTATTTGTGTGTAGTCGATACCTTACTACTGAGTACTGTTCTTAGATCAGGATAGTGTCAGTATTGATGTCATGTAATTCTAATCAATCAGTAACTATCAATTTTGTCATGTAACAAAACACAATCTACCTTTTAAGAGATCWTTTGTTTTTTTACTAAAAAATATATATATTTTATTGTCACAATTGAATCATCCATGTTCAGTGACACTACCTTTATCGTGTTCTAAAAGCCAGCTGATATCAAAAGTATTGCCAAACAAAAGCTTGGGTTGAAACTTGAAATTTGCATTTTACAGTATGTTCTGTTGGAGGTACATGACGGTTGGGGAAAGTATATAATAACAGTATTAATCCATTTTACATAGTAATAATGCCAATAGTATTAAGCCAACACCGTGGTACTATACTGCAGCGACATCCGGTTACAATATAGCGACTGTGCTGTAAATTCCTTTGTGTAAAGAGACTGGCCTTTTCAATTTGATGGAGTATTTTACATGTGCATATGCGGCAAAAAAAGATTACAGAAATCAAACACCAAAATCGGTAACATTGTAACAGCAATAAATATGACATTAGATCAAAATATCAATGTATTGAGGAAGTGTTTTAGAATATAAACTAATTGAACAATAAGGAATGGGTTCAACCAAATGTCTCATATCCAGAGTAAGAATCTTATCTTATTCTTCCCTTTTTGCACTGGGATTATTATTTCATTAACTTGGCATTTGGCGAGATCTTTCCTTCTAAATTAATATAAGCAGGTAGTGAAAAATGTATACTCAAGGACACATAAGATAAATATTCATATTTTTTGGACATTGTTTTTCATCTCATTTATAAATCGCTGTAGTAAGTCATCTATATATGGGATGTAAGAAATGAATACGTTAGCCAATTCTGAAAACTGATAGTCGGCCTCTACTGTACTAAAACTGTGATTTATCATCTCTGTGGTTTTCTRCGATCACAGAGGAGATCTCTTGAATTTCTAACTCATAAACATGTTTTTACACGTTTTTTTCAGCACTTTAAATCAAGTCATTTGTGTTTATAACATATTTAACCATACAAACTTCCATTTTGAAATAAGGCCTTTACAGTGGTCTGCACAAGCTGCTGTGTCAACATGTCAGCAGAGAAGACACAATGTTATGCCAATTCTATCATAGTGGAGAATAAAGCACAAATGAAATGAACACAGTACTGGTACTTTATCATATATATCTAACCATGTCTCTTGAACCTTAGGGCCAAAATCCATTGAATTGTCTTAGTCATGTCAGCTGTATATCGTAAAATGTTCCATTACAAATGGTAAATAAAATCTATTTTAAAGATCACTCAAGTGTGGTTCATGTCCCATTTGTGTTTTGTCTTTCTGAACAGGCTATGGCTTTTGTTCGATGGGAGAAAGTAGATTGTTAATAAACCATGTATTACAGGCATATGAACATTTATTTATCCAAATACAGTCGCATTTATTTACTTCAAAATACATTCAATAAATGGTTAAATTAGGTAGATCAAATTTGACTCATTTCGAAAGCATCCAACCATATTGTGTCATGTGTTCACTTTCAGGTCTTCTATCAGTCTCTAGAAAAGGACAATATAACATCCCTGTGTCTTGGCTCATTGTGGAAGATTAGGGTTACTGTATTACTTTATATTAAAGAGATTACGACATCCCTTTTACAAGTATGAGTATTATTGAGCTCTGATGAGAGACTTGTCTCCTTTTAGGACCAGACTGCCGGTAGAAAATACATGACASTATCAGAGACTCACTATCCTCTTATTCTGTAGTAAAGAGTTCAGTTTGCGAGGAGCTAACCAGCCTGTCCCCCTGCTGCGGCAGACACAGGTGCCTGGCCCCACTCGGCCCTCTGCTGGCTGGCCTCTGCACTGCGGGGGGAGCAGGGTGGAACATGCTTACGGGGCTCATCTGATCACAGCTCCCTTTGCTCCCCGGAAGCTGTGTGGAGGAGCCTAGAGGACTGTGTCCACCAGGGAACAACAAGGGCCAGCTGTTCACTGAGTCTGACCATGAGTCATCATGTCTTTGAGCTCTCACAGTCACAGGCTGACCACTAGGCCTGCAAGTTCTGCCCTTTATTCTCGGTTCTGAGGCAGGGTTGAGGTAGGATCCATGGGTGGTTACTGTACKAGCAGAGGGGACCAGGGGCGGTAGGTAGCTGTCCCTGTCTTGAGCGGTGGTGGTGGGTTCTCTGTTGCAGGGGTGGGAAGCCTCAGAGCTCTGGCTGTGAGTCCTTGGATGTTTATGTTCAGAGGGTTTGAGAGGGCTGGATACTCTGGTGTTGGTGAGCTGCATGGCTGGCCTCTCATCCTGTCTAACGGAGGAGTCCTCCTTACTAGATGTACTACTAGTGGTGGACTGGGCCTGGTATGTGGAGGATGCAGTCTGGGGGCCACCACAGGGGTCAAGTGTCTCTGTGTCTCATCCGCAGACAAACCTGTTCATCAGGTTCATCAACCTGGGAATAACAACATTGCCATTAACACCATTCATGACAGCAAAGATCAACTAGGTTGCAATTAGCTAAATACTTTCACCAGATACTGTAAGTGATGACCTTGGGCTAGATTCTATAAGATCCGCGCTAGCCGACACCCGRAGGTGTGTTAGAGCGCTCAAATCCACAAGCGGCTCCCGGCATTATACCTAAAGCAGAAATTGCCATTGGCTGCACATAGTCGCATTATTAGAAATCCCATGCAGCCTTGTTAACAAATTCAAACATTGGAATGTGAKACGTAATCTACACCTCGATTAGGCTGATAGAAATCCTCGTTATTTTGTTGAATGATTTTCAGTTTGAGCGTCATTATCTTTATATACAGTTGAAGTCGGAAGTATATATACACTTATGTTGGAGTCATTAAAACTCGTTTTTCAACCACTCCACAAATTTATTGTAAACAAACTATAGTTTTGGCAAGTCGGTTAGGACATCTACTTGTACATGAAACAAGTAATTTTTCCAACAATTGTTTGCAGACAGATCATTTCACTTATAAATCCCTGTATCACAATTCCAGTGGGCCAGAAGTTTACATTCACTAAGTTGACTGTGCCTTTAAACAGCTTGGAAAATTCCAGAAAATGATGTCATGGCCTTAGAAGCTTCTGATGGGCTAATTGACATCATTTCAGTCAATTGGACGTGTACCTGTGGATGTATTTCAAAGCCTACCTTCAAACTCAGTGCCTCTTTGCTTGACATCATGGGAAAATCTAAAGAAATCAGCCAAGACCCCTCCACAAGTCAGGTTCATCCTTGGGAGCAAATTTCAAATGCCTGAAGGTACCACGTTCATCTGTACAAACAATAGTACGCAAGTATAAACACCATGGGACCACGCAGCTGTCATACCGCTCAGGAAGGAGACGCGTTCTGTCTCCTAGAGATGAACGTACTTTGGTGCGAAAAGTGCAAATCAATCCCAAAGGACCTTGTGAAGATGCTTGAGGAAACAGGTACAAAAGTATCTTTATCCACAGTAAAACAAGTCCTATATCGACATAACCTGAAAGGCCGCTCAGCAAGGAASAAGCCACTGCTCCAAAACCGCCATAAAAAAGCCAGACTACGGTTTGCAACTGCACAGGGGGACAAAGATCGTACTTTTTGGAGAAATGTCCTCTGATCTGATGAAACAAAAATATAACTGTTTGGCCATAATGACCATCGTTATGTTTGGAGGAAAAAGGAGGAGGCTTGCAAGCCGAAAAACAGCATCCCAACCGTGAAGCACAGGGGTGGCAGCATCATGTTGTGGGGGTGCTTTGCTGCTGGTGCACTTCACAAAATAAATGGCATCATGAGGAAGGAAAATTATGTGGATATACTGAAGCAACATCTCAAGATATCAGTCAGGAAGTTAAAGCTTGGTCGCAAATGGGTCTTCCAAATGGACAATGACCCCAAGCATACTTCCAAAGTTGTGGCAAAATGGCTTAAGGACAACAATGTCAAGGTATTGGAGTGGCCATCACAAAGCCCTGACCTCAATCCTATAGAAAATTTGTGGGCACAACTGAAAAAGCATATGCGAGCAAGGAGGCCTACAAACCTGACTCAGTTGCACCAGCTCTGTCAGGAGGAATGGGCCAAAATTCACCCAACTTATTGTGGGAAGCTTGTGGAAGTCTACCCGAAACGTTTGATCCAAGTTAAACAATTTAAAGGCAATGCTACCAAATACTAATTGAGTATATGTAAACGTCTGGCCCACTGGGAATGTGATGAAAGAAATAAAAGCTGAAATAAATCATTCTCTCTACTATTATTCTGACATTTCACATTCTTAAAATAAAGTGGTGATCCCAACTGGCCTAAGATAGGGAATTTTTACTAGGATTAAACGTCAGGAATTGTGAAAAACTGAGTTTAAATGTATTTGGCTAAGGTGTATGTAAACTTCCGACTTCAACTGTATATAGCCTACACTTTCTCATTCTAAACTTTTAACGCCAGTGGGATGGGTGTGKCTTCAAGACAATGACTGCAAGAGGAGCTGCTCACCAATTTGATGACTCCCAAAGCAGTTTCCTACCTCCGACAACACCAAAACATCAGCTTTGCAGGTGTCGGCTATCGCTGGTTAGTGMTTGATCTGACTGAATTTCGGCCCTTGTCTGGGAAGTATGCATGTTACCCTTATCAGACAAATAATCAAAGTGACATGCCTTGGGCTTGATAGCAGAAAGCCCCTGAAAGCCTGTAAATCCACAGAAGTGGTAAAACAGGTATTTTGGATCTGTTAGAACGGAGAGCATAGAGCAGACTATAGGCCTGTTTGAAATAAGCACCAGGATCCAAAGCCCAAGGTAACGGAACATTGAGAGGTTACACCTGTTGATGGAGTGATGTAGTTCAATTACCACTCTAAAGTGACATCTATTAACCATAATCTTTTTCACCCAATTATTTGTGTGCAATGTTTTTCAATATTTGTAGCGGATGAGAACTTGACAACACTGKAAAAAAGGAGAAGTAAAAAGTATTTTTGCAACAATAAACCACTAGATGGTAGTGAGGATCAATTGATCTGATTTTGTTCCAGATATAGGAGAACATGTCAGTCAGTCATTTATGTCAGATCAATACAAGAAGAAAGAAAAGCAACCAACTGTGTTTTTTAGGAGTTTTTTTTATAGGAAGTGTTTTTTAGGAAGTTTTTTTGGTAAGTGTTTTTTTAGGAAGTGTTCATTGAATAAATGTATGTCGTTCTGTCCTTGTTATTTGTCTATTAATGTTCTGTATTATGTAACGTTTTGTGTTTTGTGTGGAGCCCATGAAGAGTAACTGCTGCTTTAGCAGTAGCTAATGGGGTTCCTAATAAAATACTAACGTCAAAAGACTTAGGACACGTTACCAATTTATTTGCCTGGCTACACAGACTCCTTGCTCTGGCCAAACGCTACGCCACGCCCACGGACATTAGTTTCTTCTCTGCAATGAGTCTGGATCTGAGTAACTCCTGACCCTTCACCGAATGCGAACYCATTCGGGGCCGTCTGATTGGTCCAGAAGCTGATGGGTTGGGCCAGAGCCAGAACACACGTGGGTAAAGTGGTGGTTTGAAAATKKATCATTGGCTTTGATACTCTGATTGGTTAGAGAAGATCCAATCACTAATGACTTTGTTTTGTACAACACCCCTCGTGCCCCTCGCCACCACAAACGGCTTCAATGATGGCAGTCTCAGACTAAAGTATGTAGCGAACAACAGATCAGCGGAATAATTTAGTGTGAGTCGTCAGGCTACCAATTTATACCTCCAAAGGGAGCGATAGTCATTGTCAGTGCAGTGTAGTTCACAGGAAACCATTATGGATCGGAGTACAGTCACCTCTATTAACTCTGGGCTCTGATGTTCAGCTGGCTCAATACAGATCAGTTATGTGGACCAGGAAAGTATATTACTGTTAGGTTGCAAAATGCTTTCCCAAAATGTCCACGTTTTTCAGAAATCCCAGTTGGAGGATTCCTGAATTTTCCTGCTTTTTACATCTTGATTCCAGGAATGTTCCAACCAGGATTTCGGGAAAATCTGGGAATGTTGGTATAGGTATCGTATTTTTCCCACCCTAATACTGTATGACTGTACTGTAACTGTATCACCCACCTGTTACAGTGGGCTCTGGAGCCTCAGTGACATCACGCTGTGTCTGGTGTTCCTGTTCTACACTCTCCTGCAAGAAGCGAATCACAGACAAGACAAAACACCACAGAACAGGTCACCTACCTGGAGCCAGCCACTGGTGAGTTGGAGTGATGTACCCCAACGACACAGCTGACAAATGAGAAATAAGGAAGATGGTGGGAGATGGGGGGGGGTGTTAAGACGTGAGTGACGAAACGATTCAGCAGCAGCAGTGTTTGTTCCATAAGGATTTGGACTCTCTTTTTACATCTATATCCAGACTCAGGACATAAACCACAGCTCCAACCAACAGGCTCTTTTCTCTGCTGGCAGCCGGGTCATATCTGTCCTGGTTTTACAATACCACTGGTAATGGATGATCATTAGCTAGGAGTCCCCTCACCCACCCACCCACAAGCCCTGCTATTTGCTTTGAGGTATTTACGTAAAGTCTCACTGTCTGCCACTGGCATACCACGGAGCTATGCCTCTGTCTCGACTCCCCACTGTGTAGCTAACGGAGGGGTGCCTCGTCTGACTCCCCACTGTGTAGCTAACGGAGGGTGCCTCGTCTCGACTCCCCACTGTGTAGCTAACGGAGGGGTGCCTCGTCTCGACTCCCCACTGTGTAGCTAACGGAGGGGTGCCTCGTCTCGACTCCCCACTGTGTAGCTAACGGAGGGGTGCCGAGTGCCTAGCGCCGCCAGCTGATCATCTTGGTTTTTTGAAATGCAAACAAACAGAAGTGAAGAGTGATCTAGTTACAGAGGAGGGTATTAATTTTAGATGTGAGGTCTGACTGATGGAAGGGTGGTTAGACTATCCTGGCGCAGGCTGCTACCAAGGGAGATGGAATACCAGACTGGTTCTGCATCCCTAATGGCACTCTATTCCCTATGTAGTGCACTACTTTTGACCAGGKCCTATTGGGGGAATAGGGTGATATTTGGGATGGGGACTGGGAGCTACACAGCCCATTGCTTCTCAATGGAGTGTTGACTCAAAACCCAAACTCTGCTTCGCAGAAACGGCTGCCCTTTTACTCTGAAAATAAAACAGCCTATTTTTTCACTGTGGTGCAGTGGTAAAATGATAACTCTCCACACCTCCTTCTCAGTCTATTCTTTCTCCTACTTAAAGCAGTGTTATATGGGCTCTATTTGGGACCATGCCTACTAGTCTACAAACTTCCAAAGCTTGACAATAATGAGATATTGCGGTAATTTAGTCATTACCGTGGACTGCCTGACTGCTAAAATTGCAGATTCCTTTCCTGGTCCACGGCCAAGTCTATGAATTAATTCCAACAACCCCCATTCGAGGAAATGGGACATTATACCTATGTTTGTAAAAATGGATGATTGATTGCTGCATGCTAAATGTGAATGAGATCATACAGTACCCTGGCTTGGTTCTGGCTGACTAGACTATGTTTCTGGCTGTAATGGGAAATKATTTGAATAATTGTCCTCCACAAGGAAATCTGAGAGGGAATTGTGGATCTCTCTCCGCCAGTTAGTACGTTCATACATTAGTCACACTGTTATATCTCAGCCAAAATGTATTTTGACTAAACTTGCCATAGATATCTGGCATTTACAAAATTACACTGATTGGCCAAATGGCAAACTTTGAAAGGTCACACCTCTCACCCCGTTTCACCTAAAGTCATGAAATTCAGTGCATACTGTAGGTCCCTCTCCTCACAAGGAACACATTTGCGTCAGGGACCCATAAGGTCTGCCATGATGGATTYTCCGCCATTTTGAATTTTGTGAAGAACACTTAAAAAGCTACTTTTCTGGCACCAGATGACCGATCTGCACAAAACTTGACTTGTGGTATCTATGKACAAAGGTCCATAGAGGTCCAGCGCAATATTTTCCAGACTAGTACCAAAAACAATATGGCTGCTATTGACCATGAACATTCACGTGGGCATGGTCTGGCACATAAATGCATATAAATCAGTCCAGGATATTCGTATTGTAACAAAATTCAGTAAACATGTTGCAAACACTGTCAAGACTCAACATGTGCAAGAACATCTATATCGGGGGTGCTATAGTAATCAATACGTTAGTCACATGTGATATCTCAGACACCACTGGCCCGATTTTGACAAAACTTGGATGAATGATGTTGTCACGCCTGCTCCCGCTCTCCCTCTCTGGCRCTCGAGGGCGCCAGGCTGCCCTTCATTACGCACACCTGTCACCATCATTACGCACAGTTGCGCAATATTGGRCTCACCTGGACTCCATTACTTTGTTGATTACCCCCTCTATTTCAGTCAGCTCCTCAGTTTGTTCCTGTGTCAGCATTGATGCCATTATTTTTCCCCTGTCCAGACGCTATTCCTGTTCTGTTTCATGTCTGTTGTTTATTAAATGTTTTTTAAACTCCCTGTACCAGCTTCTCGTCTCCAGCGYCAATCCTCACATATGTGTCTTGCCATAGAGATGCATAATTTACAAAATTACACTGATTGGCCCAAGGGTGGGTGCTGCATCATTCGTGGGGGATGACATGTTTACTTTTGCCTTGTTATTTTCCTGTATTTCAGTCTATAATGATCTGTTGTAACAAAGTACTGATGTTTCTACCTTTGACCTGTTTAACTGACAGTATCAAACGTCTGCCAGTGTTGAATGTGATGGTTAAAGTTTGATGCCAGACTGAGCTGAGGTCACACTGATAATGTATCTGTGACACTGTGATTCTGTAGCAGCTGAGGTTGTGACTTCCTACAAGTTGGGATGGTGTTTACAGAACATTCAGTGCTATGTGATTAATATAGAAGGGCCTTCTCAGARGAGGACATTTTCTTTGCTGAATTCTTGTAATAAACCAGATGGATTTTTGATTGATATTATCTACGACCGCTATCCTTTTTATTCACCTGAAAATCTCCTYTACACTGGCTAAGAATTTTGCTTCTGTTCATTATGCCTTTGAATTGCACTTTACGTACAAAAATGCTGGTAGCAGAAACAGAAACATCCCTAACAGACACTGTGCAATCCCATCCTAGTCCCTACATCTCAGGAGACGTGTCCTGCGTGTCATAGTGGGTTGGAGATGTGTGACATGGCACATAAAAAGATGGCTTCCCCATCTGTTGGGCAGGGAACACCTACATCTGGTGTTCCGTTCTCTCTCCTTCAGTGCCAGAGGAGCACGACAGAGGGGCAGCCAGCCCAGCCCCAGAGTATAGAGACTAGACTACTCAGTACAGTAGGAACTTGGACTGATTGAAAGAGGATCAATCTTGTGCAGCAGTGTGTTTGGCCAGATCCCTGGAAAGACTTAGTGCCTCTGGCCTCAGCAGTAACCTTAGATTGAGGCTTTGCAGACTGGGCGTATACAAGGAATAATATGCAGATTGCCAACAGCGGTTGAAGGCTGAAGGTAATCAGGTCCATCTGAGGGGGGCTTGGTGATGACTGTCCTAGGTCAACAACAGGTCACATTGGTTCTCGCTGTGTTAACCAGGCGGCTGTACGTGTCGGTGGCAGTCAGCTCTTGGCTTTTAGAGGAGCGAAAGGCTTGTTCTCTCTGTGGGGTCTTTCACATATTATATTMTATTTTTCATGGCCTTGTCTATAGCTCAGACCCGAGGTGTAMGCTGTTGAAGGCTTATTTAAGGACATCCCAAAGAAAAAGCTGACAGAGAAGAACTGACCTTTTTACTTCCAAGTCTTCAGTGTATTCTGCATCTCAGTCCAAGCACATAGGGTACTGCAAGTGCAGTATATTTTCTGAGAGCACAGACAACATTTCAACTGGAACAATAGTGTGAATTTCCAAAATAGCAACCTCTCTGGTATTTTGATTGGAATCAAACCCAATTCTTACCTGCAGAAACTGCACTTGGCTTTTCAGCACCTCGCATTCTTCAGTCAGAACTGATCTGGTAGTGAGGAGAGAACACCATTTTTAGGTTAAACTCTAAAACCCTTGCATTTCTTGACCTTTTACAAATGATAATAGATTTTAACACCTTTTAGTAAAACTATTAAACTAAAGAAAATTGCATAGTGTTAAACACAAACCAATTCAAATGTATACATAGCATGATATCAAGGTGCAATTTTTCAGGAACTTGGCTGCCGGTTTTCATCGAATACCGCCTTGAATCCTAAACAGGCAGCCAAATGCACAACAGCATGTACTACATCCATATCTATTACACAACTTTTCTTATGGTATTGAGGGAGCCGTGGCCTATTTTTCGGTTATGTAACTATTGTAGACTTAATTCCCTTCTTTCTTTTTTAGAAGCAAAGGAATCTTCTGCATGCTGAGGTCTGGTATTCATTTTCTTACAATGGGGGCTTTTGTTCTGTGCAGGGATGGAGAGGAGAGGGCTGGCTGGCCTCCACCCTCCGCCCTCCATCCCCTCCTACTCTCCCCCAGCTCCCCACCAAGGCAGGCCCAGTGTTTGCAATCCCCTCCAGGCCTGGTTGGGTAGGGAGCTCCAGATGCCTGGCTCTTTCTGCCACAAGGCCAGGGGGAAAGGGAACCAGGTTGGAGGACACAGGCGGGAGAGAGGAGAGCAAGACAGGAGAACAGTGGAGAGGAGAGAGGAATGTCATCTACAGTGAATAGATCCCTGCCCTCTCCTATGACCAGGAGAAGGCAGTGATCTATTCACTGTAGATGACAGGACAGGAATACACTATAATGGAGAGAAGGAGAAAAGAGGAAGGTAGAAAGAGACAAAGCAGGGTGGTATCCTAGTATCGTAAAGCTACCGCCTTTCTCTTTACTGTAATGCCATGTTTGTACAATGATGAGGACATGTCTGGTYTGTCCAAACAGGCAGATTTAGAGAGGGCCAGAGTGGCAGAAGTCTGAAGAGAAATTTGACTCTGCACAGAGGAATGTGTGAAGAGGAAAAGGGGTCCCATTCCCACAGTCCCACAGCTGTATTCATTTCATTACAGCACTTCACTGACTGTGGCTCACATTTACCCCATGGCTCATGGTCTTTCCTGTCTGAGACTCTTCATGGATGCAGACTAAGGTCTTGCAGTCACATATTCTGCAGAATTTCAACTGGCTGCATTTTATAGGGTGCATTACCTAAACATTAGTCTGTAATTGACAAATGTTGCTCAGTCACTTACTTGAGGTGGGCCACAACATCATCTATGTGGGTGACATTCAGCTTGTGTCTCACGCCATCAATGTCATCTTGGCTGGTAGTRGAGCTGTCTGAGCTCTGGGAACAGGACCTGTCGGACCAGAAATGCATGTCTAAGGTGCATCCACATGACTAGAAATACACAATGACAATGTATGTTTGCAACTGTCCTTTTCCCTCTTGTGTTGTAGCAGTTGTATTACAGTATGTGAATGTATGTATGTGAATGTACCTCTTAACAGTCAGACTAACCTTTCTGCATGTTGGCTCTGGCTGAATTGTATTCCACTAGAGGGAGGCCTACTATTCACAACGGTTGTTATGGACACCCAAGGCGTAATTCACCACACTAGGACTGTACCRGAATATGTCTGCATCTCCATCCCTAAAAATCAATAGATACACACAAATAACCCCCAACGTAGTGTGAAGGAGTCAGAGTGGAGGGAATAAGATGACAAAGGAAGGACAGAAATAGTGAGCCAATAATCTGGCCCCCCAGTTTTGACCCGTTGGTGCAACACAAAGTGAGTGTTGTATGTCTGTCAACCCTGACGGGCCGGTCGGCCAGCAGGCCTGTCCTGCTTTCTGAAATCCCCTGTCTTAATCTTAAGACTACCATGCTGAAAATATTAAAGCAGTGGAGCAGAGAGAGAGATGGGGAGAAAGAGAGAGAGATGGGGAGAGAAGAGAGGAGAGATGGAGAGAAAGATGGGTAGAGAGAGAGAGATGGGTTGAGAGAGAGAGAGAGAGAGAGAGAGAAGAGAGAGAGGAGGAAGAGAGAGAAGAGGAGAAGAGAGAGAGAGAAGAGAGAGGAGAGAGAGGAGAGAGAGAGAGAAGAGAGAGAGAGAGAATAAATGATAATGGTACAACAGCAGCGTCCTACAGCCTCCAAGGTCACCAGCCATGGAACAAGGCCTGTTGAATGAGGGGTGAGGGGGGTGAGGAGAACACCCCAGCAGTGTCAAAGTAGGGATATTATGTTACTAGGCTGAGGGATTTAAATCAGGAGGCTGGCACATTGTGGACACTCCCATTTAGCTGCACCTGCCGAAACTCTTTTGATCTCCAGGAAAAAGGCTGTTGCAGATGCTAGCCAAGGATGCCCAACCCTTTTTTAAATCACAAAGGGTTGCGTAATTACGGAGAAATACTGCTCAATCCAAGTGGAAAATAGGAAGATAGGCTACTCCCCCATGAAATTAAGGACCGGAAAAGCTTACAGAATGCATCCTCCCTTTTTGGTCAAAGCCAACATCTAGGCTATGGCCTGTTGTGGATAGCTAACTGACCCATATATCAGCAAACTTGATTATCGATGGAATACAAAATACTGACTGTATTGAAGCTTGCAGCTCTTGAGTCCTATGCCTGAGTCTTACACCACAGTGCACAACTTCTGGTGAACAAGACCGTGTGGAGGGTGAGTAGAGGTAAGAATCCCATTTCAGTGGCAGGCTGCTAGTGGAGCTACCGGGTCTAGCTGTAATGACAGGAACAGAGGCTACATTGTGAGGCAGTGTAGTACATATCACTAAGTAGCTTACTCCCAGAGAGAGGAGGAGCCCTGATCTCAGCTAACAAAGATGGCATAGACGCCCGCCGCAACATCAACAACCACACCAGACCATTCAAAAACTCCTCCTGTCCTGGAAGATTGATAAACTACAGATGTAAAATAAGTTACACCACAACCACAGCCACTTTTAACATTTCTCACTTCCCAGCTCCTCCCGCTCCAATTGTTATGCTAGTTCCGTTCAGAGATTTAGGACCTCCTTGGGCCTGTTTTCAGAAAGCCTATTTATTCAGAGTACCTTTACTCAATGGGCATTCAGCGTACCCCCTATTTCTCTCCATAATGGGACAGGTGCGGCTGCACTGAGGACGCCGACCACAAATAACTAAGACAATGGCATGGAGAGAGGACCACACAATGGGACAGGTGATCTGAAAAGTTGCCAACCAGCTCCATTAAATCAGTTCACTTTCAAAGCAAGATTAATCTTAGCTGCTAAAGTCAGACACCCTTGTTCATCAAACCCCTCAGATGTAGGGTATTTAGTCAACTCAACAGTTTCCTGCTTTGGGTAGGATCGATTGATCAAGGATAAAGAGAAMGCTCCAAACCTGGAGCGATATTAAAGGGAAATGATCCAGCAGCTTTGTCCTGAAAGCAGATCAGCTGATTTACAGTGAGGCCCTTAATTTGCTAATCAAAGAGAGGGGGATCATGGAGGATATACACACAGACTATATTCCAAAGGTTACCCTATTCCCTACATAGTGCACTACTGAGCCCTATGGGCCCTGGTCAAATGTAGTGCACTATATAGGGAATAGGGTGCCATTTGGGCCACAAACACAAACACAGGGCAGAGGCAGAGACCAACAGGACCAACCAGCAGGCAGCAGCGTGGTTGGCACTTGGCAGGGGTTCAAAGCRGAACGTAGTATCAGGGATAACATGGTACTGATACCCAAAGTCTTAGCATTACCTTGTTGATTTGTCCACAGGACGTCTGGATGTGCCGACAGAGTTTGTTTGAAGTGGGTTTAAGATGAAATAATTCCTGAATGATACACATTCCTAGACTATTCCTAGTATACCCTTTAATAGTCCCATAGTCTTAGCTAAATCTGATCTGATTTAAAGTAACAATAAAGCTATGAATGACAGTATTTGTGAGATAGCCACTGCCAATACATTTCTAACTGGTGCATCACATTTATTGGATACAATCTTCAGTGATTTGTGTTTTTCCTGAATGGCAACAAAAACTCAAATTATAGGGGCAGAGTTGAGGCGGAGCTACATTCTTCAGAGCCTCCAACCAGTTGCTGAGGGATGGACACGCCTCCCCTTCAAATAGGTACCTGTAAATTACTGCCTTTTGTCGGACAAACGGGCTCATCCGGATGCAGGCCTAGTGTTGGGTGGGCAGTATAAAAATAGGGCCCCCATTTGTGGGGGATCTGGGTGATTTGTTGCTTAGGAGATTATGAAACCTCAAATTCTGCCTTGTGCTTTTACCATTAGGACCATAACATTTACAGCCATTTTGGAACCTTACTATCTTCTTAGATCTAATTATTACCAAACCATTTGTAACTGACTGAAAACACAGTAAGCATTTAAAGATATCATTGTTGAAGAAAACTAAAGGTACAAAGTGTGAAACAAGGGTCCTGACCCCTAGGCCCAACCCTTTCCCAGTGGAAATAAAAGTCTGAATGGTTTTACTGGGGTCAGAACATTTATCACCTGGAACTAATAAAAAAACAGGCAGGGAGGGAGAGACAGGGAGAAGAAGCCTGGTCTGGGAAACGAGATCGACAGACATCCCAACAATGTTGGTCCTCTGTCTGATGGATGAAAATGTAAACATATATTTTTTTCTCTCAAAATTCAACCATTAGGCAATCATGGCGTAAGAAGAAGTGTTGGTGTTTGACAATTTGATAAATGCTTTATCAATTCCAAACTGAATAGAAAACTAGAAGAGGAAGGGAAAGGAAAGCCAAAAGGTTTATGGTAGTAGTTTCTTCCAAAACGTTTTATTGTTGCTGATATTCAAACAAGTTGTCACCAATGATTAATAGGCTACGTTGTATTAACATGTTGGTGTTACATAGTTCTTAAGTAACTGCATTGTAATTGCATAGTATTGGCCTATGTCCCAAAATTGCTCCCTATTCCCTACATAGGGCACTACTTTTGATCAGAGCGCTATGGGCCCTGGTCATAAGTAATGGACTCTATAGGGAAAAGAGTTCCATTTGGGACACAGGCATGGAGTTCAGTCATCATACAAGAGTCTTCTCCTCACCTGCCCTCCAAGGCTGCTCTCTCTCTCACGGTCCCCAGCAGCAGTTGGATCTCAGCTTTCAGCAGCTCCTTGATGGCAGGGGGGTCAGCCAGGGGGGAGTGAGGTGTCTTCAGCCTGTTACCCAGTTTATGGCGCACCGTCTGCCAAATCTGCTGCCACATAGTGACCTGGAAGTAGGAAAAATGGGGATACATGGGATAGGACATCAGGAGACAATGCTGTGTAACTTTAGGCTTATAATGAGTGATGAGTCATTATGAATGATGAGATATCAGAAAGACCTGTGAAATGTACATGACATTCAATTGAGACCCTGGCCCATCTTATAATATAAGTGTTCTATTTAATAACGTGCCCTGGCCACTGTTGTGCATAGAACTACTGCATGTGTTTTTCACTTGGCTGGTTTCCCCCAACAAGTTTGCACACTACTCTTTAAAAACACTACCTTCAGGGAAAAACTATTAAAGGGACTACTGCTGAAGAAAAAAAAGTGAAAGTATTATGAAACTGTAGCCAGACAGGAGAAAAAGTAGAAGTGTTATGAAACTGTAGCCAGACAGGAGAAAAAGTAGAAGTGTTATGAAACTGTAGCCAGACAAAAACAAAAGTGAAAATGCTTTGAAACTGTAGCCAGCCAGAAGGAAAAAAAGTGAAAGTGTTATGAAACTGTAGCCAGACAGAAGAAAAAAAAGTGAAAGTGTTATGAAACTGTAGCCAGCCAGAAGAAAAAAAAGTGAAAGTGTTATGAAACTGTAGCCAGAAGAAAAAAAAGTGAAAGTGTTATGAAACTGTAGCCAGGCAGAAGGAAAAAAAGTGAAAGTGTTATGAAACTGTAGCCAGACAGGAAAAAAGTGAAAGTGTTATGAAACTGTAGCCAGCCAGAAGGAAAAAAGTGAAAGGTGTTTATGAAACTGTAGCCAGACAGAAGGAAAAAAAGTGAAAGTGTTATGAAACTGTAGCCAGACAGGAAAAAAGTGAAAGTGTTATGAAACTGTAAGCCAGACAAGAAGGAAAAAAGTGAAAGTGTTATGAAACTGTAGCCAGACAGGAAAAAAGTGAAGTGTTATGAAACTGTAGCCAGACAGAAGGAAAAAAAGTGAAAGTGTTATGAAACTGTAGCCAGACAGAAGGAAAAAAAGTGAAAGTGTTATGAAACTGTAGCCAGACAGAAGGAAAAAAAGTGAAAGTGTTATGAAACTGTAGCCAGACAGGAAAAAAAGTGAAAGTGTTATGAAACTGTAGTCAGACATCAACAAATAAAGAGGAAAGAGAAAAAGTCAAGCAAATATTCTGGCTGATGGCAGAGGCACAGTGTTGGTGAAGAAGTTTAAAGTCTGGAGTCTATTAAATTTTTTCTGCACCTGGTCCCTGACATTCAGTGTCTATGCTCCATGGAAAGGCCAGCTTCAAAGCCCACTGCTGTCCAGAGGAGAACGTTTAAACATGGTCGTTCCCTGTGTCTTTCAATCTGGCTGTGCCCTCACATACGCACACACACATACACACACACACGCTACCACACACACACGCACACACACACACTACCACTATGTCTAGCTGAACTCCGGCCAGGCAGCCACACACTGCTTCCCATAAAGCCCCAGCAAGCCATTCTCTATGCAGGTGTTTATGGAGTCAGCCCCCAGGATGCTAACAACAGTAACAAGCTGTTCATTGCTTAATTCATCTCCAAGTGAAACCCATCAGATGACATGGGGAAGGAATTACAGTGTGGTTAACCTGAGTTGTTGACTCATTGTTGTTGTTGTTGTAACTTCACAATGGAGATTGAAGATGTTAAATGTGGAACGTGATAAACATTTGAAATAGGCTAATCTAATAATATATTTTTCATGCTAGCCATCCACAAACCAAACATTGACTTAATCCTATGCAATATCCAGTTGCACAGGCATTACTAATGTCCGGAGAATATATGGTAGCTCTAAGCCACATGGTTTGGCAGAGATCCAAGGAAACGTGCCCTGGCCTCCTCATATCCTGTGTTAAACTTAAAAGGAACTGCTGCAGACAATGGTGACCTAGATGGAGAGAAGGCCAGTCTGGGTAGTATTATTATGATTCTCATCTAGAGATTTAACACTGAGGGAAAGAATTAATTTACTACAGGGTAGAAAGCAACAACAACAACAAAATACTGAGGGAAATGTAAGGCTGGTTGAGTGAATAGGGCTCACATGCTTTTTTAAACTAGAAGTCCTTCCTTCTCTACCTACATGTACAAATGACCACGACTAACCTGTACCCCCGCACATTGACTYGGTACCGGTAGCCTCGTTATTGTTATTTTATTGTTACTTTTTACTTTAGTTTACTTAGTAAATATTTTCTTAACTCTATTTCTTGAACTACAGTGTTGGTTAAGGGCTTGTAAGCATGTGACAAATACAACCAGTCGGCGCATAGAAATTATGTCATGTATATGCTCATAATAATCTTATCAACAAGGCAGGGTTGGCTCTTAACCCCTAAATTGGCCCATGGGGYGCTAAGCTAATTTGAGGGCCTGTGTCATTTTTCTTCTATTACGCAACTATTCCTGGGGTCTCCTTCATTAGATGTTTGTCCTGTAGAGTGTGACTGTATTTACACTACTGAACTGATCTAATATGGACATTTAAAACATTGCCCCTAGCAGAACATAACTGTAGGATGACATCATTGGGGAGAGTTAAGGCTGGAGACCCAGACAGGAAATGGGTGGTTTCATACATATTTATTTTTCCTTTTTGAATATGAACCCTATATTATCTACTTCAATTGAAGTTACTCCTGCATTGCTAATGGGGTTGTAATTCCCTAGCCAGCCTGGTATAATATTACTCATAGCCTCTTGACCTGTTGTATGTTACTTGATAACATTTTCAGACGGAGTAGTTGGCTTCAGAAGAAACAGTTTAAAGCAGTAGGTGGCCCGTGGGCCAAATACGTCCCGTGGGTGATTTTATTTGCCTCTACCCCCCCCCCTCCCCCCCAGTTTTCTGCGAAAAATAAAAAATAAAAGTTGGTACTGGGCTGTACGCACTACCGGTGATCAGGCCTACAGTACCACCGTTGTGTCATCAGCAAACTTAATGATGATGTTGGAATCGTGCTTGGCCACGCAGTCATGGGTGAACAGGGAGTACAGGAGGGGACTAAGCACACACCACTGAGGACCCCGATGTTGAAGATCAGCGTGGCCGATGTGTTGTTACCTACCCTTACCACCTGGGGGGCGGTCCGTCAGTAAGTCCAGGATCCAGTTGCAGCGGGAGGTGTTTAGTCCTAGGGTCCTTAGCTTAGTGATGAGCTTTGTGGGCACTATGGTGTTGAACACTGASCTATAGTCAATGAACAGTATTCTCACATAGGTGTTCCTTTTGTCCAGGCTGGAAAGGGCAGTGTGGAGTGCGATTGAGACCGCATCATTTGTGGATCTGTTGAGGCAGTATGCAAATTGGAGTGGGCCTAAGGTTTCCGGGATGATGGTGATGATGTGAGCCATGACCAGCCTTTCAAAGCACTTCATGGCTACCGACGTGAGTGCTACGGGGGCGGTAGTCATTTAGGCAGGTTACCTTCGCTTTCTTTGTCAAGTACTATATCTGTTTGGGATTGTTGCTGTTAATTTGCAGTGTACAAATTATTTATATCTATGTTCCGACCCCCCAACCATCAGCTCAAGAAAAAAATTGTCCCAAGGCTAAATGTAATTGGGGACCCCTGGTGTGAAGAAAGTCTCGAGCCACGGTGTGAGTGAGTTGTTTTGGAACAATCTGAGGACCTAGTCTTGAATAGCTGCATGCATAGCCTCACTTAACTAGAGCTCCTTGTGTTTTACACAACATCTCATTCTACATTGTAGAATCTATCTAAAGCTTGCATGTCTTGTTGCGATTACTTGCTGTAATTGTGGCATGTTCACAGTTTAATGTAATCTATTTAAAGTACTAATGCATAGCATTTGCCAACTATATAATATTATCCAGTAGTTACTTCTATCTTGAGTTGTTAGGAGAGTTTATTGAGTCAAGGGAACTTACTCAAGTGATTTCCAGTCCACCCTTATTGTTTTGGCCAAATGTAATGTGTCAGCTATTGCTGATTGCTACCTAAAGACAGATATTTGAACAATGCAGGACCATGGTCAGTTATTCCTCCAACATGAACAGCACCCTTAAAGTGACAACCAGAAGTTGAAACAATAACAATGCCCTCACCCACCACTGTTTCGGTAAAAAGCTGAGGGATGGGGATGGATATATGTAACCACTCTCAAATTCAAATTCATAGACAGAGCTATGGATGCAAGGAGTGACCATCCATGATATCAAAAGTATAGATTTAACCATCTTTTAAAGCTATACAGTTTTAACTTACATTTACTTTGTTTGCAAACATTTGATTAAAACAAGTTCATATTCTGGGTTCTAGTGGGGTATGACAGTTGAACTAGCTAAAGTCATATGAGGCATTTAATAATCAATGGATATAGCTAGCTATATCATTCATGTATAAGTTTAAAAATGTATGTAGCAACTGCAGATTGTCCCTTTAAAATGGCTTAGTCCTCACCTCAGTATGAATCTCTGTGTACATGTCAATCAAAGCATCTCCAAACATGCCCCGGATGTCTGGGGGCTCTGGCGCCGGGACTTGCTCCACGATAAGATTCCACACCGAGAGTGGGCATTCGGATTCTTCCATGAAGACACCTAGGAGTTTAAACTGTCTAACAGAGGGGAGAATTGAAACTAGTCATTGACATATGTCTGGTCTAGAAGTAATTTGCTTCATAATAATAATTTGCCGGTTTTGCCAGCAGTAGCAGAAGAGTGCTCGTCGTGGGTTGTCTGTCTCATTTGGCTACTGTAGATAGCTAAGTCAGTTAACGTTAGCTATCTAGTTAGTTGTTAGATAGCATCTCAGTAACATTAATTGAATAATTTCATGCACATTATATTTGTGCTTAAATTTTACATTTTAAAACTTGAGAGAAATGTGAGCTAACCTGCTAGTTAGTAAATCAAAGACTAAACGTACCTTGTTGTTGCTTCCTGTATCCAGTGTAAACATTCTTGTATCCAAGGCAGACATATCGCGAAATCAGTATCCCTCCACCACTGCTTAGAATAAACTATTTCTGGTGTAAATAAAATGTTCAATAGTTTAATTTTGTCCCCTGGAAAATCCATGGGAACATTATTTCAGCTTCATATTATAGTCTACAGTTTTATTGTTGTACTTTGTTATTGCATTAACCTGGTTGAATACAAAGTCAAACCAGATGTATTTTTTATAATAACCACACATTAATATCTTATTTCATACAAAGGAACGATAACAAAAAGAGAGCAATGTTAGTTAATCTTATCTCAAAGGCAGTTTAAATATTGTGTCTAGCTAACGAATATCAGTAGCCATAGTTATTTATGTAGGGGAAAACCCATTCTCATAATTTTGACCATAGTGAGTAGGTTATAGCTCACAGGCAATTTACTGGGGGACGGACCAGAGTCTAAGCACTAAACTGGGTAGTCACGTGTAAATTGAAACATAACCCCCGTAGAGGCGTAATAACTTTCCCTCTCTTTGCACGTTTCAGCTTCGGATCTGTGCGAGACCGGCTGGGCAATCGAGAATAAAGCCTCAATTGTAGGCTAGATGCACATCTGAAAATGTTATGAGGATTTTATATTCTTCAACAATGTGGCAGAAACTGCTAAATGACCATAAACACTAAAGCACATTTTGTATTTTTTTTAAATCCTGGACACTGGAACAAACACAGTCTCTTTCGTCTTGTTTTGGATATTTTTTTGGTCATGAAAATGGTTTCAAATCAGCACTATTCGATGGGGGTTATGCATTCCGTGTTGTCTCTACTGTTCTGTGTTCAGTTCGGTCTGTCTTTCTCTGTGGCTGGACATGAGAACACCTGTGATGCGAACGGTAGCGTCTACTATGTGGGAGAATGGTACTTTCTAGAATCGGACCACTGCACGCAGTGTGAATGCACCACAGAGGGGTCGTCTTGTGCACGGACGGAGTGTACCTCTTTGCCGGCCGCTTGCATCCATGTCAGCCACTATCCTACTGACTGCTGTCCAAGATGTGAGAAAATAGGCTGCGAGTACCGGGGAGTGGTGTACGAACTGGGACAAAACTTCCAGGTAGGCTACAGCAAGCACAATCCCCTACTTGGCACGATATGATCAAGTTAAACTTTACCTGGAATGAATAAACATAATATGTATGTGATGTCATTTACTTCTCAAATGTCTATTGAGTTGACTAATATTGATTCTTCTCTTACTATAATAAGCGTTGTGCTTCCTCCTGAAATCGTCTCTCCAAAGTCTCTCTGTGCGCAATTACGCGTCAGCAATTTTGGATATCTTTTTTTCAAAAGTAACGTATTTGATTCACTGTTAACATGTCTCTTAATATATCACTTCATACGCGTCTTATGACAAGCAGCACATTTCATTTTCTTTCTTTTCGGAAACATCTCTGGGCGTCGGACTGTTTCTGGCACTGTATGCAGATCAATTTTCGAATATGGCTAAATTGCGCTACCCTGTGGTTTGTTGTTGAACTACTAACTGCTATGAAATCTTGTTCTTTCAAGTTTCAAATCAAATGTTATTTGTCACATGCGACGAATACAATAGGTGAATACCTTACCGTGAAATGCTTACTTACAAGCCCTTAACCAACAATGCAGTTCAAGAAATAGAGTTAAGAAAATATTTAATAATAAACTAAAGTAAAAAAAAATAACACAATATAATAACAATAACGAGGCTATATACAGCGGGTACGGGTACGGGTGCGGGTAAGGGTAAGGGTACCCCCTGTATATAGCCTCGTTTGATACAGTAGCAGCTGAAACTTTTACTGACAGGGATTGTAACTGGTGAAGATACTGCCACATGGAGGCAGTATGATACTTTTGAATGCTACACTTACAGCAAGTCTATTCAAATGTGACAGTGCATATGTAAATTGAGAGAACAGATATAGATACAAATCCCCCTTTTGATATTGAGGTTCTTCTGGAGGCTCATTGTAAASATTTTGATAATCTCCTTCGTAGTCCTCAACCATACTATAGAATGAGTTGTTCAGTTATGTTTGCTGTTTGTTTTCTTCTTCTAATTAAATCTGTGTTTGTTGTTTCTGATTATGTTGCTGTGCTAGTGATTACGTACAGCTTTGTTGTCTGTTCGTGTAGTCAGTAGAGTCATTTGCCACAGTTCAACCCCCTTGAAGAATAAACTCAGCCCTCTGATTTGTTTCATTTAATTCAATGGATAGTGGAGACCAAATCCAACCAAGCTAAGCAGTATTTTAAGACCCCCTAAGTCAGTGAATTAGAATATGAAACAACTCTGGCAACAGAAAGCCACGCAGAGAGATTTACTTGTGGCTCATTGTCCTCTTGATGAAGTTATTATATAGGCCTCTGACACAGTACTGGAGGAGCTCAGAGACTTTTGAGTTTTCTTCTTCCACTTCATTTAACCCACCCTCTGTATCTGAACCTCAGATATGCTGATAAACATCCAATACCATGACAGGGGAAAACATCTGGCAACAGTTTAAATGAATTGTATACCATAAAGCATATACTACACATATATAAGCACATCTTAAACATGGCATTATGGTTATATGTCAGACTTCTCTTTTTCAGATATATCTTGAAATGGGCTATAGGCTAGCATCTACACTAATGCTTATAGCTCAGGAAAACCAACATGCTGTCACAGTTAAATTTGTCACTGTTAAACTGAAAGCACCTGCATAAGTCAATCTTATCGTTGTAGAATCAATCGATTGCCCTGTCTCTTTGAATGAGCACTTTCTTCTGTCCAACTGCTCATGTCTAACAGTGATATCTGCCAGTGGCAGTCTAAAGAACACTAGGAGGCCTATGTACTGTATGTGGTTGCATCCCAAATGTCACAACATTCCCCTTTGGGCTCTGGTCAAAAGTAGTGCACTATAAAGGGAATAGGGTGCCATTTGGGATGAAGCCTCTGTCTCTGACAGCCTGTGTTTTGTTCTGTGTGATTGGCAGCCCAACGAGTGCGAGCAGTGTACCTGTGACAGTGACGGCATCGCCCGCTGCCTGGTGGCAGACTGCGCCCCCCCACCCTGCGTCAACCCTATTTATACCAAAGGGAAGTGCTGCCCAGAGTGCCCAGAGGGTAAGTAAACTGACCTGTATACATCTCATGGATATTTATGACATAGAACCCCCCGCCATACTTAGCAGAACCACCTTGTTAAAAAATCCTGGGGAGAACCCTGAGAAGTATTTCGTTCCATTCTATTTGAGCCAAAGGGAGATGAGAGAGGGCTAGAGACAGGGAAGATGATGTTCTGACTCCTCACATTGTCTATTCTCTTCATAATTTACCCCTTAGAGTGATGCATGCCGTTAGTTTTGTCACATTACTGTTGTCAGCACCACAAGCAACAATACATGAAGGCGATCATTTATCCAAACAAATGGAAGTAGAGGTAGTGGGGGGCAGAATGAGCAATATATGCATCAAGTAATCTGCTTCACGCACCATTACCAATGACTGATTCTCTCTCTCCTGTTCTGCTGAGACACTCATTAGCTTTTAAAAGGAAGTTTATCGAGTTGGAAAATAGCCAAATGAAGATGCATTCATTGTTTGAGTTTAGGAGGTCTAAGACTGCGTAATTAATAGTATAGCGTTTTTTCAAAAACAGTACTTCGGAGGTAATCAATATTTATTGTCTGTAATTCAACTCATCATAAAAATACCCTCTCCTCTTTATGGTAGAGGTGACCGTTTATCTTCATAGAAAGAGAAGGGCATTAGAAAATATCACAACCATATAGCAAGTTAACAGAAATTATTGTATGTGTGTGATTCCCCAGGGCCCAACTGCTATGTGGATTCAACCCGGAGCCAGGTGATTCCAGGAGGTGAACCACTGTGGGTGGACTCCTGCACCAAGTGCCGCTGCCACGACTCAGGTGATGCTGGCTACTGGGAGGGCAACCGCTTGGCCATCTGTTCCCGCGTACGCAACTGCACCTCTGGAGAGACTAGCCAGAAGAACTGATTAAGTAGGACCAGTCATTTGCCCCGGTATAGGGTGAAGTTGCCCCTAGACAATGATCTTGGGTCAGCTTTGAATTTTCCCCTACTAATGGTTAATGTTAGGATTGGAGGAGAGGGAGCTGATCCTAGAACTGTACCTAGAGGTAACTTCTCCCCAGAGAGATTTGCCCCTGAATGTTTGGTGGTTATCAGCAGGACGGTGTTGGGCTAGTAACTGAAAGATCGCTGGTTCGAAATACCCCAAATAACCGGTCGATGTACCCTTGAGCAAGGCACTTATCCCTAATTTTCTCCATAGGCACTATATTATGGCTGACCCTGTAAAACAACACATTTAACTGCACTTATCCGGTGTATGTGACAATAAAATATATTTGTAAATTTTTACTGACATGTACTGTAGCATGCATCACAAACACTTTTACAGCAGAAAAATCCAACTGTAACTACTATGTGAATGTATTTTTCGCTCTCTTGTCTAAATCTATTCCAAAGAGACTGGAGTTGTTTTGCTGGCATTATATTGCAATATTCATGTTCATGTATTATCAATAAATGAACATGTCAAGAGGCAGTTCACTCTCAAATCGAAGTTTGTCTGAGGTTTTCAGACTTGGTCTAATGTTAAGATGAGTACACGTCCCACACCATCTGCTGTCAAGATCCAACAATAAGCCTCAAACTCAAATATTTCCCATTCATTTAAGATGGAAGCCTTTATCTGTTAGGGACCATCTCATGATTCTCTTCTTGATATTAGACCACTTTTGAGATCTGAAAACACATCTGAATAACTTTGAATTTGGAGTGAACTATCTTTTTAACATTCCTTGCCTAAAACATTTCCTAATATAGTTGAAGGAGGGGGCAGTTTGACCCAACTGAGTCTGAAGAACTCTGCTTTCGTGTGTGTACTCTAAACAAGGATTAAGCAGGTGAAGTAGCCACATATTTCTACACTAGTACAAATGTTTCAATGTGGTGTAGATGATAGGGAATATCCTACATTTTGGGATGTTATACTTCTCTAGTAGTGTTATTGGAAGATTTTGACCAACTTCAATGGATATTAATTGAGGTATACCATCTCCATCTTATTTGAATTGATCATGAAGGAAACATTAAATATATGAAAATAATTGAGAGGTTCTGAAAGCTAAAGGCTGGTGTAAGCAACATTACATTTTCTGAATGAATGCTATAGGTTTGTAAACTATAAGCTACTCACTATCAGAATGTCAGAGATTCTGTTCACTTTCTTCCTTTACGTCCGTTCTTAAGGGACCATTGCATGAAAACCATTAAAGGCAAGAAACCGTTCTTCTTGTGTATGTTGTTGTGTAGCATATTGGTCTGTGCAGGCATGGATAGGATGCCAACATCCAAGCTTTGTCATTTCAGGCAAGGCTCTCATTACACTTCTCTAGTCGACTCTCCTAATACCGTGTCTCTTGATTATGTTATTGAAGATGTTGTATGTTGTTTATCTTTTATCCATATCTTTAGGAACTCCCTCCATCTTTCATAAAAAAAGCTATGTAAACTTACAGTAAGTGAAAACAAAGTGTCCTTGTATGTCCATTAACTATACTGTCCACTACAGTGTGCTGCCATTGTTGTGTAGAAGGATGTTTATTTATTACACACTGGATGTCTTGTCACTAAGGGGATGCCAGCGGTTCATTGTTTGGGGACAGCGCTCCCCCTCAACAATAACTGTTACGTTTTCTGTTCAAATTAGTTATGGGGTAGATTTATCTCTGAGACAGTATGAACATAATTTAACACTACCTAGAAATGATCCTTTCTTTGTAATGCATCAACTGATGGGAGCGGGGTTTGGTCAACACTGCCATTAGTAGATCATTCCAAAAACGTGCGCTACATTACTAGAATTCGGCTAATGCAAACAATTTCCACCCAAGGCGTAGGATCCCCTTAGCCAGTTTCTGTCTAATATCTAACAAAGTAGTTTAGCGTTTTAATTTGAGCTGTATTGCAATGTGATGGTATTTCTGAACCTCCCTCTGAAGGAACATTAGTGGCTCAACTATTATAATCAGTTATTTGTGTTTTGTTTTGCATGGATTTTTCATGACTGCTACCAGTTCCACTCTGCCTTTGGAACCAGGAGAAGGTTCTATCACTCTATTCTCTTCAGTCTCAGTACATTTTCGATTACTCCTCAAATCAAATCAAATCAAAATGTATTTGTCACATACACATGGTTAGCAGATGTTAATGTGAGTATAGCGAAATGCTTGTGCTTCTAGTTCCGACCGTGCAGTAATATCTAACAAGTAATCTGACAATTTCACAACAACTACCTTATGCACACAAGTGTAAAGGAATAAATAAGAATATGTACATATAATTATATGGATGAGCGATGACCGAACGGCATAGGCACGATGCAGTAGATGGTATAGAGTATATACATATGAGATGAGTAATGTAGGGTATGTAAACATTATATAAAGTGGCATTGTTTAAAGTGACTAATGATACATTTATTACATACATTTTTTTTATTATTAAAGTTGCTAGAGATTTGAGACAGTATGTTGGCAGCAGCCACTCAATGTTAGTGATGGCTGTTTAACAGTCTGATGGCCTTGAGATAGAAGCTGTTTTTCAGTCTCTCGGTCCTAGCTTTGATTCACCTATACTGACCTCGCCTTCTGGATGATAGCGGGGTGAACAGGCAGTGGCTCGGGTTGTTGTTGTCCTTGATGATCTTTTTGGCCTTCCTGTGACATCGGGTGGTGTAATTGTCCTTGAGGGCAGGTAGTTTGCCCCCGGTGATGCGTTGTGCAGACCTCACTACCCTCTGGAGAGCCTTACGGTTGTGAGCGGAGCAGTTGCCGTACCAGGCGATGATACAGCCCGACAGGATGCTCTCGATTGTGCATCTGTAAAAGTTTGTGAGTATTTTTGGTGACAAGCCAAATTTCTTCAGCCTCCTGAGGTTGAAGAGGCGCTGTTGCGCCTTCTTCACCACACTGTCTGTGTGGGTGGACCATTTCAGTTTGTCCGTGAGGAACTTAAAACTTTCCACCTTCTCCACTATTGTCCCGTCAATGTGGATAGGGGGGTGCTCCCTCTGCTGTTTCCTGAAGTTCACAATCATCTCCTTTGTTTTGTTGACGTTGAGTGTGAAACACACCAGCCAGCTGGTCTGCGCATGCTCTGAGGATGCGGCCGGGGATGCTGTCTGGGCCGGCAGCCTTGCGAGGGTTAACACGTTTAAATGTTTTACTTACTTTGGCTGCGGTGAAGGAGATCGGATCCCAGTAGGTGACCCAAAACAACGGCGCCGCAAAAGGGGCAGATGGAGCGGTCTTCTGGTCAGGCTCCGTAGACGGGCACATCGCTCACCGGTGTATGCCTTATAATTAACGAGTCGTGGTGTGATCATAACAACATACAGGAACTCAAGTCCTTTTGTTCACCTGACCTAGAATTCCTTACAATCAAATGCCGACCGCATTATCTACCAAGAGAATTATCTTCGATTATAATCACAGCCGTGTATATCCCCCCCCCCCAAGCAGACACCTCGACGGCCCTGAAAGAACTTCATTGAACTCTATGTAAACTGGGAACCACATATCCTGAGGCTGCATTTATTGTAGCTGGGGATTTTGACAAGGCTAATCTGAAAACATGGCTCCCTAAATTTTATCAGCATATCGAATGCGCGACCCGGGCTGGCAAAATGCTGGATCATTGCTACTCTAATTTCCGCGACGCATACAAAGCCCTCCCTCGCCCTCCTTTCGGCAAATCTGACCACGACTCCATTTTGTTGCTCCCAGCATATAGACAGAAACTAAAACAGGAAACGCCCGTACTCAGGTTTTTTCAACGCTGGTCCGACCAATCTGATTCACCGCTTCAAGATTGCTTCGATCATGTGGACTGGGATATATTCTGAATAGCCTCAGACAATAACATTGATGAATACGCTGATTCGGTGAGTGAGTTTATTAGCAAGTGCATCAGTGATGTTGTACGCACGGTGACTATTAAAACCTTYCCCAACCAGAAACCGTGGATTGATGGCAGCATTCGCGCAAAACTGAAAGCGCGAACCACTGCTTTTTATCATGGCAAGGCGACCGGAAACATGACCGAATACAAACAGTGTAGCTATTCCCTCCACAAGGCAATCAAACAAGCTAAGCGTCAGTATAGTAGAGTCGCAATTCGACGGCTCAGACACGAGACGTATGTGGCAGGGTCTACTGTCAATTAAGGATTACAAAAATAAAACCAGCCCCATCGTGGACACCGACGCCTTGCTCCCAGACAAACTAAACAACTTCTTTGCTCGCTTTGAGGACAATACAGTGCCACTGACACAGCCTCATAGACAGAGATATCTATTACAGGTTTCTTTGAATGCCATGGCAACTGGACACAATGGAGGGAAAAAAGTATTAGTATCAGCCCCCTCATCAGGATGGGTACATCCCAACGGTACCCTATTCCCTACATAGTGCACTACTCTTAACCAGAGCCCTATGGGCCCTGTTGAAAAGTAGTGCACTATAAAGGGAATAGGGTGCCATTTAGGACACAATTGACGACTCAGGTGAAACATATTTTCTCATCTGGCAAGGAAAAACAAACCAATCACGTGAGTGTATCTCATTTACCATCAGATTTATTGATTGTATAGAAAAAGTTGGTTTGATATAACATTATGCATTCTATATAAGATATAACATTTTCAACATTCAATATACAAAACCTAGATACAGTACATCTTTAAAAATGCACTCCAGCTTGAAGGCCCGAGGCAGTCAGTAGGTGATGTTCTCCAATGCCCTCATCTTATCCTGTTTCTCTTTCAGTTACCCACCACTTCCTTGAAATGACTGCTCTGACAGTGAGGGAAAATATTGCTCAATGGGCATTAGGTTGAAATGTATAAGTAGAAGGGGGAAGCCATGCAGTGTCTGCCAACAGATGGATAAAGAGAACTTCAGACACACTCCAAAGGGTGGACAGTACCTTAGTATGCCACATGTCTGCTTTTCTTATTCAAGGATGCATCAAACACATGGTCAATGAAGAAAGCTGATGCCCCGCAATTATCAATTTCCAGGACAAAATTGAATACAATAATAGTTGACTGCGGGGAGGGAGGGTGCAGAGGGATGCATCCCATATGGCACCCACTTTCCTATATGGGGCCTGGTCAAAAGTAGTGCACTAGATAGGGAATAGGGTGCCATTTGGGACGCAAATGAGGAGCGGTGCTTTATCACTGGTTTATAGCTGGCGAGTTGTGTGGGAGAGACACAGTCCTGGGCAGGATGTCTCTAAGCTTGTGCTGAAAGGTCCCCCTGTCAACACCATCATATCAAATCTGTATTATACAGTACCTACAATATGAGACCACAGTCACTATAAGTGGGGTAGTGGGGCAGAATACAGCCAATAGGCCAAACAAGATAATATGATGGATATACCAATATGATTTATGACTAAATGGATATAATAGTACCAATAGGATGGATTATTCCTGTACTAGCCTACTTGGGCATGATCTCCATATAGATATCAAGTTAACAGAACAGACTGAGTTCTATTGGACGTTTTCTCTGTTCACAACACAAATGATATGGTAATGCCTGTTCATGCACCTGTAATACATGATAACTAGCTCTTGATGTCTGATACAAGTCTGATATGTACAGAAATCACATCCTGTAGTCTACTGTACAGTAAACCAAATATCCACCAATTGTACAGTAAGATCTTTGACTGAAGTTCTGATAAAAAGCCCAGTCTGTAGACCTAACCAGACGATTTGACAATCACTGGCAAAAACATTGTTTTTATCAAAGCATTTCATTTAATGAAACCATTGACTAAAACTTCAGTACCAAATATGTTCAGGATTGTGTGCTACTGCATCAGTAGTAAGCTCATTCTTCTAAGCAGATTTTAGGTAATGATGCTAGCTATATATAAAAGCTTCTTCCCACAGTTCCAAGTAGTATATTTAGCCTTTAGGAAAATGATTCCCTCAACATGGAACATAAAAGCAGGAGCTTGGCAGGATGATGAATCATACTATACTGGGACCATAGGCAGTAATATGTCAAACTCCTATGGTCCACAGCCATCAGAAAGCAGTACATACACAGCATTCACCCATTTGACAGAAGTAATGACATCCAGAATACAGTAGCGTAAATGTACATTGGTTTCCAGTGTAGAATGAGGAGTAGAGTATTCTCTTTCCGAGGTGCTCTCACACCAGTAGTAGTGCACTCAAAAATGAAAAGGCAGCAGAATGAGAGATGAGAGAGAGAGAGAGAGAGAGAGAGAGAGAGAGAGAGAGAGAGAAGAGATGATTGTTGAAGCCCTCCTGATATTTCTATAGAGGAGCAGTGTGCTTCAGACACAGCTGTCTGTGTATTCATCAGATGGTCAAGTACAGAAAAACACTGTGGTGTTCACACAGACACACACGGAGAGAGGGATGGTAGAGCCAGGGAGTGAAATAAAAGGAAATGGAGGGTATTGTAAAAAAACAAAAAAGAAGGGAAATGCACTCAATGCACTTGAAAAGGCTCTTTAAAATAAACAGAGGGGAAACGGGTTGGTTGGGGCATCTCTAAATACTCACTGTCTCAAGCCAGGCCAAGAAAACCATTGATAGTACAAAAGAGAGATTTCCACATCACTTCACACAACAGAATGCAGCATTCCTTATCATTGCCCCTCATAACAATTTTGAAGGCATCAGTTTGGTGTTTAGGCAGTACACAAAGGAAAAGGAGAAGAAAATGAGAGAAGAAAAAGCTTACTGACGTTAAAAGGCTTTTATATACTGGTGGTGTTAATAGCGAAATTATATTTTATATTTTCTTACTATATGTGGGCTGGTTTTCCATTTATTCGAGGGGACTCAATAAATAACCAACTTCAGTTCTGTTCTTATCACCTCAGTGCTTCAGTGCCTCTGACTTTGAATGGATGAAATTAATGCTACAATGCAAATATTCACCATACTAGACAGTCCTTACAGTATTCACAATTTAAACCACTAGGTTATCGATGCCTTATCATTTTCTTTTCCAAAAACGTGGATTGCATTTTGAAATAGAAATGAAAGAAAAAAGTGGAGCAAAGAGTCTTGTATTTGAGCAATAGATGATCCTCTTCTAAAACTGTCTGGGACACATTGTCATACAGCAAACGTTTACACTTTCATCAGTATCTAATGTAACCTCCTCTTTGCGTGAGAACACGTCAACAAAATAGTCTCTAATAACCTGTCAGAACCATGCCAGAAGTCCATCTTCTCTTCTATTTGCTGGACCTTTCTCCTCCACAAACAGGTCAAAACTAGTTCCTTGAATAGCCATATCCATCCACTACCGGGAGGTCTTTATTCATTTTATTCACTCAACCTTGATTCTCTCCACAGAAGGTCACACCTCTGTCTTAATAAAAAGTGTTGGTGCACATTGTCGCTCTCCTCCAGCACCGTTTGTCAACGTCAGAGACATGGGAAATGGGGAAAGCCTGCATTGGATGCAGGCACAGACAGTACACATTCATTTTGCGCCGATATAGTGTTCTGATTGACAGATTCTCTCAGAGAGATCAGGGCAGTTCTTCTTGGTTCTGCTCATGTAACTCTGAATCCCAAACCCAACCCCCAGCATATCAACAACCCAATATAATATGACTCCTCTTGAACCCCCGTTGCTTTGTGTTATCAGGACCGAGACACCAGTAGCACTGGACTTATTGCTGTGTGTTTCATGTACAGTGTGTGCATTTCCAGAACAGCACTGTCGCCAGGGGAAAGAATCTGAATCTAATCTGATATATCCTCTGTCCTCATCTATTCCTGAGAGCTAGTCAGTCAGTCAGGGTCCCAGCCATGTTGTAGGCCTGCCGTAACCGTCGAGCCGTTGGCAGGGTGGGAGGGCAACAAGTGTGTACCAGTATCCCCACACAGACTGGGCTGTGAGAGGCCAGGGCAGACTCCTAGCGCAGGTCGGTGGGGGGTATCTGAGTCAGGCTGAGGGAGGTAGAGGAGGAGATGAAGGCTCTCTGCTGTGTATTATAGTTCTCTCCCCCATCTCCCTTCCTCCTCCTCCATGTCAAGGCCGGGGCTCTCTATCTGTCTAGCCCCTGAAAGGCCGGGGCTCTCTATCTGTCTAGCCCCTGAAAGGCCAGGGCTCTCTATCTGTCTAGCCCCTGAAAGGCCGGGGCTCTCTATCTGTCTAGCCCCTGAAAGGCCGGGGCGGGGGCTTGCCGATCTCCACAGAGATGTTGGTGTAGAGAGGGTACTTCTTAAACTGGAGCACGCGGTACGTTAAAGTGCTGATCCCGTCTCTCTTCATAGTGTTCTTGGTGTTCTGGATCTTGTTGAATCTGGAGAAGATTTAAAAAATCATTATTATTACTGGGAAATGTTTTCATTGTAGCAAACAGTGAAATATTATTGCATGTTTTACTTTTTTTATCACAATCATCATGGCTAACATTTTGATTTTGCATGTTTCTTGTTAATCCCATATTGGCCAACAGGTGGTGCTATGAGCATGTACTGGAACTCAGAGGACAAATACAGGAATCATCCATCTGTAACAGTCATCCATTGTCCAATGCCAAGGCTACAATACCCCATGGTTTTCTCAGATTTCCTGTTACTGTTTGAGAAGAGGCAGGGATTCAGAGTACATAAACTGCTTCAGTAGCCAACAGTGCATATCCAATCTTCAAAGAGCAGTGAATGGATCAAACAAGATGTATTTTTATGTGCTTGGACATAAACCCACTACGACACAATCCAAGTCAACCTAAGAAGAACCCTGCAGCAGCACCTTGTCACTTACAGCTAAACAGAGATTTCTCTACACGCAGATCTTGTCAGGAATCTAAATGAAAGCTAAATTACTTTTAGACTAAGAGAGAAAGGAGGGGGTAGCAAGAGACAGAGAGAGTGAGAGGAAGGGAGAAAGAGAGGGGGAGGGGGAGAGAGATTTATCTATAAATCTATCAAGAGGAGAGAGGATTAAAGGCAATAGCCTTTACTACTATACTTTATGATAGTCTCTCAATGATCTCACAATGAAATCGGAGATATTCTCACATATTACATAAATATGGACTGTAAAAGCATGCAACTTTCAGAGTAAGCTTCCCCTATTCATGTTTTGGTATCAACTTATATCGGCAAGACATCAGCCATAAAAAGCCATAAAACCACTATTTTAGCATGAGATGATGATTCATAATGCATGTTTGATGACGATGCTACTCTGTGGAAGGAGGAAGCCTTGTATTCATTGAGTTAATATGCATGAGTCCACGGTGTAAGGCAGTGCCAACTAATCTTTTGGAATAATGATGAATGGTAGTCTTTCTTCTTTTGGCAAGCCTTATGTCTCATTATTATGCCTAAACCACATCTCCTACTTCCTACTGACCAAACAGAGCAGAATGGGTGGCAGTAACAGAGCTGTAGAGGTGGTCAACATTAATCATCAACAACATGCGCTTTGGTAAACAGTAAACACTGGTCGTGGTAGGAGATTAGAACCACTCGCTCCTGGATACGCTGAAGAATGCCCTGGAATGTCTGGTGGGTAAGACTGGGTTTGCAACGGAAGCTGCATAATTATGGTAAACTAGGCTAATTTGTTGACCTAAGAAACATTTTTGGAGGCATAATGCGTTTTCCTACGAGGACAGATACAACATAATAATTAGAGTGCAAGGATAGAATAATTAGTTTTTTTCAGGAAATAGGCTAATCCAGGTTTTTAGGACAGCGATTTGACACTTAATGCTCTTCTTGTGCAGCCTTTCTCTAAGTACTACACACATCATGAGTATATGGGCATATTAGGAGCTTTTAATTAAAGGGGCAGTGCAGTCAAAAACGTTATTTTCTTCGTGGAAGAATGGTGTCGCATCCCTCCAATAGAGTTCAAGACACTAGTAGAATCTATGCCAAGGTGCATTGAAGCTTTTCTGGCTCGTGGTGGCCAAACGCCATATTAAGACACTTTATGTTGGAGTTTCCTTTATTTAGGAAGTTACCTGTATATTGCCACACTATGAGGTTGGAATGACACTATGAAATTGTGAAAATTATGATCATGAACTTTTAGTGTAAGATCTGTTTGAAAAGACAGCCTGAAATGTCCGCTTGTTGGCTGGGTGGGGTTTAAGTTAATAGACCAATAACGAAGAGAGTTTGCCCTCCTCTCTGCCAATAACAGCTAGTTTTCAGGTTACACATCCCTCCCACTCCAATTAGGCCCCTCGCTCTGACCACTCCCAGACTGTCCAAGACTTCTTTGAAAAATTGCATTTTGCTAAGATGCTATTTTTGTTTCTTTTTGACCATTTTAATTGAAAACAATCACAGTAAGGTATTTCATTGTTACCCAGAAATTCTTTGATATTGAGATAACAAAGTCTGCTTTGGACCTTTAAAACATCAGCGACCTTAATAACTTAACTCCAGTGAACCGGGCTAAAGGCCCTAACCATAAAATCTCTGCCCTTGAGCAAGGCAGTTAACCAACCAACAACACCTGCTCCCCGGGCGCCGAGGACATGGACGTCAATTAAGGCAGCCCCCTGCACCTCTCTGATTCAGATGCGGAAGACACCAAGCTCTCTGGTCTTGGCCATTGTGGAGAGGTTGGAATCTGTTTGATTGTGTGTGGACAGGTGTCTTTTATACAGGTAACGAGTTCAAACAGGTGCAGTTAATACAGGTAATGAGTGGAGAACAGGAGGGCTTCTTAAAGAAAAACTAACAGGTCTGTGAGAGCCGGAATTCTTACTGGTTGGTAGGTGATCAAATACTTATGTCATGCAATAAAATGCAAATTAATTATTTAAAAATCATACAATGTGATTTTCTGTCTCTCACAGTTGAAGTGTACCTATGATAAAAATTACAGACCTCTACATGCTTTGTAAGTAGGAAAACCTGCAAAATCGGCAGTGTATCAAATACTTGTTCTCCCCACTGTACATCACAGTGTGTTCATGCAGGACAGCTACATATCTTAGAAATATGTTATAAGCGATGGTACATATTAGGCACATGTTAGGTTCAAGGCACCCTATTCCCTATAGTGAACTACTTTAGACCAGGCCATGTGGTAGTGCACTATAAAGGGAATAGGGTGCCATTCGGATTCATGTTGATTGGGATTGCATGGTAAGTACTTAGATCAGTATCTATCAACCCATCCACCTGCCACAAGCCAAACAGACAACAGCAAGCTTCCCTGGCTATGTCAGCACAGCAAACCCCTCTTACATCAACATGTTTCAATTCATTAGGCGCAGCAACAACAACTAATTCATTTTCCCATGGAAATTTGTTTATTAGGCTCTCGTGCTAGCTATTGCAGGATCTCTTCATTGGTTCATTATTAGTATTGTATGAGGCACTCATCAAAATGAGCGTTGTCTTCTGTGGCTGTTATCTTCACACACTGGAAATCATAGGGAGTGGGAGTTCATGGAAAACTAATAGAACCAAGATCAGGCTGAGGATTAAATGGCCTCCCCATGGTTATTTAGCCTTCAGAGCATGGTAAGAGCAAGCAACGGGGCTGGATGTGATCAATAACAGTCTGTAACTTCTACAGTGCGTGAACTCATGCTATGCAATAATAATGTTTTACAAATTGCAGCTCAGCTCTGTAGGGACCTGGGGTTTGGCAGCTATCACAACTAACAGCGCTGCATATAGCCATGCAGTTATCGATCTGCTCTTTTTACAGTCATTGATGGGTTGTCTATTCATGTATGAAAGAGCCCTCTTAGCAGTGAATAAACAATGATAATCCATTTCTATGATAAGTGTTATGAGTTGTTATTTTCCAGCCAAATCTATGGGATATGACATGGGGGATTCATCTTAGAGCAGCCTTATAACCGCGAGCTGGTATTATAATGTGTTGAGTGTGAGACAACCTTTATCAAAAAGACAACTTTGGTAACCGAGCAAACAATAGCTACAGTACCTGTACTTTCTGTACCTTCAGGGAAAAGATCCATAGGAAAAGTCTGATCCCAGATCTGTTTTATGCTGTCTTGACAACTCCTATGTCATTGTCGGCAAGACAGCACAAACAGATCTGGAACCAGGCTTGTGTCTAGAGAGGAAAATATAGAAATCAAATACAAACCTTTGTGGGTTGGGTTCATTGTGCTTGTCTCTTTCATGTTTGATCATTCTGTAGCGGCCGATCCGGACGTCCGGTCGAACCACCTTCATCCCGTTGAGGGTGATCCTACAACAGAGTCATGGTTTAGAAAGGATCAGAGTTTTCATCCCAAACGGCACCCTATTCCCTACATAGTGCACTACTTTTGACCAGAGCCCTATTGACACTGGTCAAAAGCAGTGCACTACATAGGAAATAGGTTTCCAATTGGGAAGCAACCATAATCACACTTACAGCCATAGAAATATAAGTCATAACTGCTCCAAAACCGCTGTAGCAATGCCAGCCATGACCAGACACTGTCATAGCAATCTCAAGTTAAGCTTTAGCTGTAATGCGACAAAAATGGGTTCAAGCAAGGCACTGACTGTAGACAACCAGTAAAACTAAAGCCTATTCTAGAATTAGAGGGAGGAAAATAAGAAATTACTGTATATTCCTTTACGCAGTGATATGGAACCTTGTGTGTGTTTGGATGTTTACAATGTTAAGTTCCCAAGATGGGATGAAATGGTTTTATTTCTCTCTGTAATGCTCTGATTCATGCTGGATCTCCTGTGTTATTGGTGCAGCCAACCTTGATATTACAGTTTGTATCTGTGGGCCTCGCTCTTACTGACTGACAAACAACCAGCAAAACACATTGCTTCTGCATCCTGCCATCAAAGCCTCATTAGAACATATGAGAAGAAAATGCCAAGCGAGTCCAAAAAACATTTATGAATACAAATTCAGTAGAACATATTGAAGAAAACCCAGACTCTTCGCATTAAGTGTCTCTTAGCGTTCCTGAAGGGACCAGCCAAAGCAGCCTTGCTAACCGTCTTGGAAAACAAAGGCATTTGTTTGAGTAAAATGCTGCTTCCAGCTGCTTGACTGCTTGAACAATCGGGTCATTATAATCTCCCCATTTGGCTCTTTATCTGTGTGGAGCCCCTGGAGACAACCATCGGTCATGTGAGCATCCCGTTGCTCCAGCTTAAGCAATAGGCTAGCTGCTGCTTCTCTCTCTGGACCTTCCTCTTCCTTCCTAGTACATGATAGAGATCAATAACATAAACAGTGTCTGTCTGTCTGTCTGTTTCCGTGTGTTAGGGCTTGTGGGTTTTTTCTTCCATTAACACCAGCGAGGAGGCCTGGTAATGCATAATGCAGAGAGTTGATTTGATAATCTCCTTGTGTATTCCTGACCCAGAAACAACATCACTAAGGATTAATTGAGGGAAATATAGAAAAAAAACAGTCTGCATCCCAAATGGCACCCTATTCCAAATATAGTGCACACATTTTGACCAGGACTCACATTGCTCTGTTCAAAAGTAGTGCACTCTGTAGGGAATAGAGTGACACTTCGGATGCAACCTACTATTTGTAACCAGAATAGGTATGTACACTTTACCTCGCTCATTTAGAGCTTGGTAAAAGCTACTAGAACTAAATGGCCAACTGGGTCTGTGTCAAGTACTGTACACCTACATGATTATCATCCACTTCAGGCCAGTTACATACTAGCTGGAAACTGAACTATTCAGTGTCTTCTTTGGCTTTAAGACATTCTGTAGTGTTAACCGTGGTTTCAAGGTATCAGGTGGAAAAAGCTCCAACCAACTGCAGTGATTTCAAGGATTAAAGAGGGCAGGTAGAGGGATGGGCACAGAGCTCAGTCTCAGCTCTATCTCCCAATCAATGGTTAGCCTCGCCTGGGTAATCCATGTGTGAGCTAATCAATACCATGGTACTTAGTTTGTACTGTAAGCTGAAGATATTGGGCCTGAAGGACTACCCTAGAGTTCAATTAAGACAAGTGTCTGGATGTACTTTCAAAATCATTTATTTCACTCGATTCTTTCTAACAAAACAAATGTACAGACATCAGCAGGAGGTTAGGCATACATCCTTTTTGACCATTTCTTTACTTTAGGACAAGTTGAGGAGAAAGAATTCTAACACGTTCCGGGAACATCCTTCACCAGAAACCTTGATCGATTGTAAGATGTGAATGTATTGTAGGATGTAGTGTCCGTGACCTGAGATGTACTGTATGAGACAACATGGCTGTCTGACAGGTTTCTTTGTCATCATTTACTGTTCTGTTTGGTCATTCGCCACGGGACTCCACGTGGTGCTGCTGCGCCCTTCCATCCATTAGCCTGACTTCTTTCCTCCATGTTTTAACATCCTGCTGTCTCAGCCCAGCGAGCACACAAAATTGGCTCAATCGTATTGAACAGCGTTGTGTGCCAAGGATCTGTGGGCTCTTTCATTCCGAACCAGATTCCTTGAACTCCATCAAACCTTTTGAAACCAATCAGAGGGGGAATGATGAAGAGAGAGCATTGAGCTATATAATATAATAATATAATCAAAAGCATATCTGGAAGAAAATAGAGAGGGAAAAAATCCAGTCTTTGACCTTGCACAACAAAACTCTGAAAACGCTGAAGATTATTTTCAGATGTGTTGTTCATTCCTCTTAGGCACAATGAGATAAGATTATCGTTGTTGAAGAGTAAGATATCTGTTGTCCTAGATTTACATTGCCCTTGGTAACAAAGTAGTATTCAGGCTCAGAGAGGAGGAGAAACAGTATGATTACATTGTCAGTTTTGTGTACGGTTGACAGTGGAGGCTGCTGAGGGGAGGACAGCTCATAATAATGGCTGGAATGGAGTGTAACGGATGGAATAGAGAGAATAGAATGGTATTGAAAACATGAAAACCATGTGTTTGATACTATTCCCTTCACTCCCTTCCGCCGATTATTATAAGCAGTCCTCCCCTCAGCAGCAAAATGGTTGCTCTCTCGCAATGCATACAGTACATACATTGCAATGCTTGTCCCTTCGTTGACTTCCTTACTATTCTCACATTGCCACTGATATCATTCACTCTCTATGTAGCTGTTAAATATTACAACAAAGAATTAACAAGAAATCATTGTTTTCCTGAGGCCCAGTGGTAGTATTGATATAACGGTCTGGACAGCTAATTTGGACTCGTGTGCCCTTCTGATTGGATTAAGAATGTCTCCATCTTTTTTTCATTTCTCAACAGTCTTTCTTAATTGCATTAGACTCTTGGAGTCGAGGGGAATTGGAATACGCGGCATCCCCTCATTTCACTCTGTCAGAGCCGAAATGAGAGGGGTGCTGAGAAAGAAGCCAGTGGGGAGAGACGAGGAGATGAGAGGAGCGAAGCTGAAATCGCTCATGTTGGATTGAGAGTGTGTTTGCACTGTCTGTGATGGTCTTGCTGACTGCGGTGGTTCTATCTCTCTGCTGCCTGCCAACTCTCTGTCCACTCCCTCCTGTCTCCCTCTAATTAGAAATAGCCACACGAGGGCAATAGAGAAATGAGAGTCCTGCCAGGCCTGGCATTTTTCTCCTCTATCTCCCTCCCTCTTTTACAGACAGACCAAATGTAGACTTGATAGTCTGCCCATGTTTAAAATAGAAAATATCACAATTTGAAATAGGCTATGACTTGGGATTGTATATTTCTTGAGTAATCTTCCTTGAAATTGTCTCTCCTCTATCTGTCTGTTGGCATCAGTATCATCTAGGTGTATATTTAGGTCAGGGAGAGCCTGTCTGTCTGTCTGTCTGTCTGTCTGTCTGTCTGTCTGTCTGTCTGTCTGTCTGTCTGTCTGTCTGTCTGTCTGTCTGTCTGTCTGGTCTGTCTGTCTGTCTGTCTGTCTGTCTGTCTGTCTGTCTGTCTGTCTGTCTGCTGTCTGTCGTGTCGTATGTTCTGTTGATGTCTGTCTGTCACCAGACACAGTCAGTCACCTAGCTTAGTAGTAGAAGTAAATATGAGGGAACTAACTGTCCCTCTAGGGCCTTGTGTTTCACTGCACAGATGCTGACAGTCAAGGATTTGCCCATCCAAGACACTGGATGGATCTGCTGCTCTTCAGTTGTGCGTACATGCCCAGGAGGGGTGATAGACAGAGCTTTTTAAGTTTCCTTCCATTCCGGTTGCTGGTCTCAGGGTGAATGGGCTCTAAGGGAAGCAGGGAAAACAGTGTCATCTATCTGTTTCTCCACTACTGCCAACATCACCTCCAGCTATTTCTGTCTACTCTTCCGTCCTTCACTCAATGAAACTGTATAGTGAGGACCTTCAACAAAGTTCAAGGTAGCCCATCAAAAAAGGCTTGAAAATCACAATTTTTTCACTCTTTAACTGTTTATTTGGGTGGGGGGTAAATCAACCCAGACATATTTATGAAGCGGTACGATTGTTAAAAAGGGGTCATCGTTGTTGGAGAAGTTAGCACTGTCTGTAACGTATTCCCTCCAAGCAAATCATAAGGGATTTTTCCCAGCAGGTTCTGACAGCATGGCACAGAACCAAAAACACTACAATAAATGAGGAACTCCCCACAATATTTTGTTGTCCTGCTTGCAACCTTAAATCAATTATGCAGTTCACACAAGGTTGTGTGTGCACTACCGCACCTCACCACTAATAGTGCTATATTACCACTGCAGTTACAGTWTAGCCTATGGAACTAACCAAGATATGATGTTAAAAAAACATCAAATGCAAATATCACAAAATACACTTTGAACTCTTAACATATTGTAGAGCAGAGTGCACAATGATTCATGAAAAAAAACAAATCCAGTTTAGTCTCCAGTCCTTACTGCTCTAAGGAGAGATTCTTGGTGACTGTCCTCTTCTGAACTACAGTGTGTCAACACACTACTCCCCTTAATCACTCTAATCCCAGTAAGCCTCCCTCTCATTGCTGGAAGATCTGTTGTGTTACATCACAATGTGTGTGAGGCATCAGCTATTATTACCATCTGGGATTGTGTGGCCAGTCTGCCAGTGCTAGGCCTGCTGAACCCACTGAATCGTACAGTCATTAAAGGAAGCACTCTCTCGCTCTTTCTCTCTCTACAAGTCATAGGTTAGCCTACATAGAGGATGTGATTTTAACACTAGAAAATCCTGGCCTCGAGCCATCCCGTTCTGAGCCAATGACCAGTCATTTTGACTGTAACGTTCTAACAGTCTAATAAATATATGTATGTTATCAGGAAAATAATTTATGAAGGTCCTGGTGAATATTAGAATATGAAGAAAAAAACATATGTAAAAGAACACAAGAGCATTTTCATTAGTTTATGTTACTGTAGGCCATGGAACATTAACTAGATTCAGCGGCGGGACAATTTTTTCTTGAGCGGATGGTCGGGGGGCCTGAGCATAATCACAAATAATTTCTACACTGCAAATTGACCGCAAGAATCCCAAACAGATATAGTATTTGACTAAAACATAACCACAATTCAAGTGTTAAATTTATCACAAAGAAACTATTATAATTTTGTCAGGTCTTAAGAAACATTATGGAATTAAGAAAATGTATTTCAAAAGAACAGAATAGCATATTTTAAGTTGTATTATGTTATTAGTCTTTGATTAGTAGCCTGGGCTATATGCTGCTGCATGCTCACGTGTGGAGTGCATCGAACAGCTGTTATTCTTGGAAAAAGTTATATTTTTAAATAGAACTCATCTSTTCAATTTTATATTTTGCAAAGGTAAGTGTTTTGGAAACGTCGGAATCRGACCTTTCTCTCCAAGGTCATTATAGTTTCGTTTTTTTATACTCATTTTTATTTATTTTCGATTTTATTTAGAATTTAGTTTAGTTTCAATTCGTTTTCAGACTTGATTTGCTAGTTGTTATTTAGATTCAGTTGTATAAAAATATTTATAATACGTTTTAACATGATATCGTTTCAGTTTTAGTTTTAGCGACAGAAATCATGAGTGGGCCAAGCTAGAAGCAGTTTGTCTTGCATAGTTGTCGATGTGTTTGTTATGTCAATTCTTGCAACAGTAATAATAAGGTGATGGGTCAGGTCATAGGTTAAGTTAGGTTTAAAGTGGCAATCAGCAGTTGCTACATCCATTTTTGGACGTATAAATTAATGATATGTACCCATTGATTCTTGAAGAATATAACTTATAAATGCTTCATGAGCGTAGTTCATGTGTCGTTCCCCATCAGAACCCAAAACATAAGCTTGTTTTACTCCAATGTTTGTAAAAAAAAGTAAACAGACACTGTAAAGCCTCAAAACATGGGGCTCTACTCCATCTGTATCGCTGAAGCATTACAGATGGTACGATAGAAATGTAAAGGTCATTTCCGATTGAGTCGACATCTGCAGCGTTTACCGTGAATTCAGTCTACGAACATTGCCTTTAAATTTCAATCATGCTGCGACGCTGAACTTCCGCGATATAGATTGAATACAGCCCATGGTTAAATCTTTTTTTTATATCATAGCGGGTTAGTCCTTGCAACAATACTTCTGTCTATGATTTATTAGAGTGGTTACATCTTTTTTTTTTTTTTTTAACCTTTATTTAACTAGGAAAGTCAGTTAAGAACAAATTCTTATTTACAATGATGGCCTACCAAAAGGCCTCCTGCAGGGAAGGTGGCTATGATTTAAAAAAAAWAWATATATACAAATATATGAAAAAACACTCATCACGACATGAGAGACACATTTTTCCAGCCCCATCCCTCAGCTTTTACAGAAACAGTGGCGGGGATTACACTTTGTTATTGTTTCAATTGCTGATTGGCCCTTTCAATTATAAACTYATTCTCAATGTGGCTTGGATTTAAAAGGAATAGGGCTGACTCTGGTGCAATAAATATCTCGCCCATGTTTACACCAATCCAATGCTTTTTCACCTCAGTAGGACATGTAAGAAGACTCAAATTAGCTACCTAGCCAATATTTTACCTGTTAGCTAGTGATAGTAATGTAGACTCGTATATTCCATACCTTGGAGCATCGTAAGCTAGGCAAGCAAACCGTCTGTCTCGAGAAACTAATAGTGATGCATAAACTAGCCCTATTTGTAACATCGCCATCTCCTGGCAGTATTTACCCACCAGAATCAGTAGCTTGAAAACCCCCCAAAAGCATTAAAACCCCATTACATTTTTGCCCAAAGTTAAAAATCTAAAAACTAAAACTGAACATAATTCATGATGGTTTTATTGAATTTTAGTTTGGTTTGGAGTCAAAGATAATAGTTTCAGTATAGTTTTAGTTTTTCAAACATTTTTTAAATTATTTTATTTTATTTGACTAAATACATTTTTTATAATTAGTTTCTGTTTTAGCTTCAGTTTACTATAATAACCTTGTTTCTCACTTTCTCTATATAGAAATAAAATGTCTTACCTGCTTGTGACTGTAGGAGGATTTTAAATTGTCACTTTTTGGCGCTCCGTTTCCCTGCCTCTGTGCAATTCCAAGCTGCACTAGACCATCTCTTCAATTTGACAATTGATAATATTGTCACCCATCAGACTACTGTCAATTCCATCTTGTCTTTAGGCTAATTCTATTGTTATACTGTATGTGCGAAATTCGTTTCAATATGGTTAAGATGTAGTTTTGATGGGCCATCAGCTAACTGCCGATGAATGAGGGGCAGGGGGGGACACGTCCTCTTAAAACTGCTTTTAATACAAATTATGTAATTCTCTAACACAACATACGTGTGTTAAATAGACTCATTAAGGAAAAGTCAAGGGTGGAGGGGGCATGATTTTTCTATTTTAAATTCATATACAATCAAAATGACTGCCTCGGTGCTTCTAGTGTTAGAGAGAAGAGTGCTGTCACTGACATCCCTTCACTCCGGCACCCATGGACCTCCGATCAACAGACTGTGGGCACGGCCGCATAGCACTGAACAGGGACATGGACTCCCACGAGCTGTGATTGTGTTGGCAGGSCACAATTTGGGCGAAGATGCCGTGTATTGTTGCAGCGAACCCAGGGGAAGGAGCCAGTGGAACAAGAGAAAGAGAGACACTAGCAACAGACCCCATCACTCACACATCACCATCTCCCTGGGTGCCTGGGGAAGAGACCTTCACCACTACCCCAGTCACAGACCAGTTTGAGGCTGCATCCCAAATGGCACCCTATTCCCTATATAGTGCACTACTTTTGACCAGAGCCCTAGGTTGCCATTTGGGACGCAGACGGAGTCTACTCACTGCTGCACRCTAGCCTAACACCAGGCATCACCATCAGTCCCTGCCTGGCCATGAGACCCAGTGTATATTCAGGGGCATTTCAAATTGCTTTATATAAAACAGCTTTAAAACAAGTGAGCCTTGAAAAGGTTCTGGATTTCAATGAAAGACAACCATCATGCTCTTTTTATATGCTTATTTTGGTGTCTACAATGTTGACTTTAGCCTTTCACACTCATGTATTGGGTGCAGCATGGGGTAGGATAATATCCCAGCGCATTTCACATCATCTACTGGAAGAAATTGGTCTGTTGAAGGAAGCATCTCTGGGGAAATCTTAATGGATCAACTCTACTGCAGCTACTATCAAGCGATGAAAGTTTTTACTCCCCCAACATCCTCCCTCCAATCATGTCTTTTCTTCAGATGCGAGGGCTTGGGGCAGACACACACAAAGAAAGATTCCTTTTATCGCATAATGCACATCCTGCCAGCCTCTATCTGTGATGCAGTAATCACCCGTATACCGTCCCACATCCCACGGAAAGGGGCCAATTCCAAACACTCTATTTACCTATTTTGTGTTTTGTGTTATCACTTTGGGAACAGAGTTGGGTTCGTAGATGGAATGGTGGAAGTCACATATCTCACGAGCTAGAGGGAAAATGATAGATGACATGAAAGGGTGATCTATTCTCCTCTAAAACAAGTGTCAGTAAAATGAGAAACTGCTGCTCTATCATTTTACAAAAACGTATACTATGAAATCAGGACCGTCTGCAAGCAGCACTGAGAGATAACGTGGTCGGGATGAACAATGATTTTCTGTCTTGACATCCAAGAAAAAAATCTACTTCAATGATAAAGTCAAATGACAGGCCAAGCATACATTCTGCGTTTAACAAGACATGTAGCTGTGCCCACTTCACTCTTGTAATATATCATCTGTGCCTTTAAAATGTTATCAGCATTAAATAATTCAAAGCTTCTAAAGTACAGGCACTTTGTAGCAATGTCTAATACTGGCGCAATGACCTTGGTAGTAAAGTTTTTCTGCCTAATATACAAACTACTGAATCAGCTACATGTATAATCGAAATGTCAAATAAAATGGCTGCATTCATTTTCTGGTATGGTGCTAGGATTGATGGGAGTTTTTATAAATGTATTTTTCTGCCCTGCAGTCTTACCTGTTATAGATGTCGTCATCTTCTCCTCCCCAGCCCCAGTACTCGTTGGGGAAGCCATTGATCTTGAGAAACTGTTTTTTGCTCAGCCCGGAAACCCCGCCAAAGTACCCCGCATAAGGAAGCCTGCAAGAGAAAAGAACTGTCAAAGAATTGAGGCAGTTGTCAGTTTTGAATTTCACGACAGATCCTGGCATTTCAAAAAAACAAGCCTGTCAAATATGGATACTCTGCTGTATTGCATTCAAGACAAGTGAAAATTAGAACAAGACATGTATTCATGCATTTCATGTGCATAGTGTAACAATGGAACAGTATAAACAAAATACAAGTACATTAACAATATATTGCTTCTACAGCTAGCTCAGATAGCTTTTTTAAAGAAGTTGGGAACAATCGCATGATGTGAAGCACTATTATTTACACACATGACTTAGAGCTAACAATATATTGGGAAAGGGAGAAAGAGACTCAATTCCCTATGGGCCCTGGTCAAAAGTAGTGCACTCTATAAGGAATARGGTTCCATTTGGGACACACAGAGCCTTTCTACAGAGCCCTTCTACAGAGCCCCACTGTAATGTTCCAGTACAGTGCTGAAGGTTAGCAGTGGCATGTCGGGTCCCTGAAGTCTGCCTCAGGCCAGTGGTGATTGGTGTGCGACAGGCAGTTTCATGTTTAAAGACGACAAGCACAACACTAATGAGGCCATCTGCTTTAGCAGCAGCCTTCACACAAACAGTGTGGAGAGAGAATCCTTCTGTTTGTGTGTGTGTGTGTGTGTGAGCCTTTCTACAGAGCCCTTCTACAGAGCCCCACTGTAATGTTCCAGTACAGTGCTGAAGGTTAGCAGTGGCATGTCGGGTCCCTGAAGTCTGCCTCAGGCCAGTGGTGATTGGTGTGCGACAGGCAGTTTCATGTTTAAAGACGACAAGCACAACACTAATGAGGCCATCTGCTTTAGCAGCAGCCTTCACACAAACAGTGTGGAGAGAGAATCCTTCTGTTTGTGTGTGTGTGTGTGTGTGTGTGTGTGTGTGTGTGTGTGTGTGTGTGTGTGTGTGTGTGTGTGTGTGTGTGTGTGTGTGTGTGTGTGTGTGTGTGTGTGTGTGTGTGTGTGTGTGTGTGTGTGTGTGTGTGTACACTACCGTTCAAAAGTTTGTGGTCACTTAGAAATGCCCTTGTTTTTGAAAGAAAAGCACATTTTTGTCTATAAAAAAAGCATAAAATTGATCATAAATACAGTGTAGACATTGTTAATATTGTAAATGACTATTGTAGCTGGAAACCGCWGATTTTTTATGGAATATCTACATAGGCATACATAGGCCCATTATCAGCAACCATCACTCCTGTGTTCCAATGGCACGTTGTGTTAGCTAATCCAAGTTTATCATTTTAAAAGGCTAATTGATCATTAGAAAACCCTTTTGCAATTATGTTAGCACAGCTGAAAACTGTTGTATTGATTAAAGAAGCAATAAAACTGGCCWTCTTTAGACTAGTTGAGTATCTGGAGCATCAGCTTTTGTGGGTTTGATTACAGGCTCAAAATGGCCAGAAACAAAGACTTTCTTCTGAAACTTGTCAGTCTATTCTTGTTCTGAGAAATGAAGGCTATTCCATGTGAGAAATTTCCAAGAAACTGAAGATCTGGTACAACGCTATGTACTACTCCCTTCACAGAACAGCGCAAACTGGCTCTAACCAGAATAGAAAGAGGAGTGGGAGGCCCCATTGCAACAACTGAGCATCTACAAGTACATTAGAGTGTCTAGTTTGAGAAACAGACGCCTCACAAGAGGCTATATAGAGGGGGTACTGGTACCGAGTTAATGTGCGGGGATTACAGGTTAGTCGTGGTAATCTGTACATGTAGGTAGGGGTAAAGTGACTATGCATAGATAATAAACAGTGAGTAGCAGCAGTATAAGGGGTGGGGGGATCAATGCAAATAGTCTGGGTGGCCATTTGATTAATTTTTCAGTAGTCTTATGGCTTGGGGGTAGAAGCTGTTGAGGAGCCTTTTGGACCTAGACTTGACGCTTCGGTACCGCTTGCTGTGCAGTAGCAGAGAAAACAGTCTATGACTTGGGACGATTTTTTGGGCCTTCCTCGGACACCACCTAGTATATAGGTCCTGGTTGGCAGGAAGCTTGGCCCCAGTGATGTACTGGGCTGTACGCACTACCCTCTGTAGCGCCTCTGTAGATGCCGACCAGTTGACATACCAGGCGGTGATGCAACTGGTCAGAATGCTCTCAATGGTGCCGCTGTATAACTTTTTGAGGATCTGGGCAGGTTTTGGCTGGGTTTCCCTTTGTAGTCTGTAATAATTTGCAAGCCCTGCCACATCCGACGAGCATCAGAGCCAGTGYAGTAGGATTCATTCTTAGTCTTGTATTGATGCTTTGCCTCTTTGATGGTTTGTCTGAGGGCATAGCAGGATTTCTTATAAGCGTCCGGATTAGTGTTCCGCTACTTGAAAGCGGCAGCTCTAGCCTTTAGCTCGGTGCAGATGTTGCCTGTAATCCATGGCTTCCGGTTGGGATATGTATGCACGGTCACTGTGGGGATGACATCGTCAATGTACTTATTGATGAAGCCGGTGACTGAGGTGGTATACTCCTCAAAGCCATTGAATGAATCCCAGAACATATTCCAATCTGTGCTAGCAAAACAGTCCTGTAGCGTAGCATCTGCGTCATCTGACCACTTACGTATTGAGCGAGTCACAGGTACTTCCTGCTCTAGTTTTTGCTTGTAAGCAGGAATCAGGAGGATAGAATTATGGTCAGATTTTCCAAATAGAGTACGAGGGAGAGCTTTGTATGCGTCTCTGTGTGTGGAGTAAAGGTGGTCTAGAGTTTTTTTCTCCTCTGGTTGCACATGTGACATGCTGGTAGAAATTAGGTATCTGTAAATGTGCATGTACACTGTTGCCCATCTACTGTTGCTAGCCCCAAATCTGCTTCACTGATTTCTGCTCTTGTAAAAGCCTGGGATTTCTGAACATTAACACTAGAAGCTTATTACCTAAAAATTGATTAATTGAAAGTGTGGGTTCACAGCTCAAATTCAGATGTGTTGGTCATTACTGAAACGTGGTTAAGGAAGAGTGTTTTGAAAACTGATGTTAACCTTTCTGGTTATAACCTTTTTCGGCAAGACAGATCTTCCAAAGGTGGGGGAGTGGCAATCTTTACCAAGGATCACCTTCAGTGCTTGATTGTCTTTACCAAGTCTGTCCCCAAACACTTTTATTGGCAAGTTTAAAGCATTAAACTTTCAAATAGCTCTTTGTTGACTGTTGCTGGGTGCTATTGTCCTTCATCAGTACCGGCCTGTACCCTACCTGCCCTAAGCTCTCTCCTGGCCCCTTACACTAAGTCTGAATTTGTCCTACTAGGTGACCTAACCTAGGACATGCTTTAACCACTGGGACATGCTTAAAGTCCTAAAGCAATGGGACTCCCTAAATCTTTCTCAGATTATTACCAATCCCACATGGTATGACTCCAAACACCCAGAAAAGGCTACTCTCCACGATGTTATCGTCACAAATAATCCTGATAGGTATCAGTCTGGTATTTTCTGTAATGACCTTAGTGATCACTATTTTACAGCCTGTGTTCGTAATGGCAGCTCAGTGAAACGGCCTGTCCTGATTTGTCATAGATGCTTGGTAAAAAAACTTTAATGAGCAAGCCTTCCTTCATAAAATGGCCTCTGTAAAATAGTATAGAATCAGTTTGATCYCCTCTGTYGAAGACGCTTGGACCTTTTTTGATATTTTCAGTGGTATTGTTATAACCCCAAGAAGTTCTGGTTAAAATGGTTAAAGACCTGGAGAATAAACCCTCCCCAGCTGCCCAAGTCCCTTAATGTTAATGATGTGGTTGTTACTAAAAAGAACCACATGGCTGAGCTCTTTAATCACCACTTCATTAAGTCAGGATTCCTATTTGACTCAGCCATGCCTCCTTGCCTGTCCAACACTTCCTCATCTCCCACCCCTTCTAGTGCGACTAGCCCTGATGCTCCTCCCTCTTTCCCCCTGCTACAAAGTTTCTCTCTGCAGGTGGTCACTGAGTCTGAGGTGCTAAAGGAACTCCTTAAACTTGACCCAAAAAAATCATCTGGGTCAGATGGTTTAGACCCTTTCTTCTTAAAGGTTGCTGCCCCTATCATCGCCAAGCCTATTTCTGACCTTTTTAACCTGTCTCTCCTCTCTGGGTTCCCATTGCTTGGAAGGCAACCACGGTTCGTCCTTTATTTAAAGGGGGAGATCAAGCTGATCTTAACTGTTATAAGCCTACTTCTATTTTGCCCTGTTTATCAAAAGTGTTGGGGAAAATAACTTGTCAATAATCAACTGACTGGCTTTCTTGATGTCCATAGTATTCTCTCGGCTATGCAATCTGGTTTCCGCTCAGATTATGGATGTGTCACTGCAACCTTGAAGGTCCTCAATGATATCACCATTGCCCTTCATTCTAAGCAATGTTGTGCTGCCATTTTTATTTACTTGGCAAAGCTTTTGATACAGTAGACCATTCCATTATTGTGGGCCGGCTAATGAGTATTGGTGTCTCTGAGGGGTCTTKGGMCTGGTTTGCTAACTACCTCTTTCAAAGAGTGCAGTGTATAAAGTCAGAACATCTGCTATCTCAGCCACTGCCTGTCACCAAGGTGTTACCCCAAGGCTCGATCCTAGGCCCYACGCTCTTCTCAATTTACATCAACAACATAGCTCAGGCAGTAGGAAGCTCTCTCATCCATTGATATGTCTTATACTCAGCTGGCCCCTCCCCAGATTTCCTGTTAAAYGCTCTACAACAAAGCTGTCTTAGTGTCCAACAAGCTTTCTCTGCCCTTAACCTTGTTCTGAACACCTTCAAAACAAAGGTAATTTGGTTTGTTAAGAAGAATGCCCCTCTCCCCACAGGTGTGATTACTACCTCTGAGGGTTTAGAGCTTGAGGTAATCACTAATACAAGTCTTGGAGTATGGAAGATGGTATTTCCTCTCTCAGCACATATCAAAGTTGCAGGCTAAGTTAAATCTAGACCTTGGTTTGCCTCTATTGTAATCGCTACTCTTTCATCAGTGCCAACTACCATGATTAGATGAATCCTACCATGTAAATAGGAGACGTATTTAATCAGATCCGGCGGAAAGGTGATCTCGAGGGCTAGATTTCTTTTCATTCGGCATCCGATTTGCCACAATGCTCCTTATAGGACACATCATGCTACTATACTTCTGTACCTGGGTCATTCTGTTACAGTTGAAGACACTGGTGATGGCTTTTTTATAAACTTAGGCCCACCCGCATCGAGATATATACTGAGCCTCATCTCCATCAAACCTTCTACAGTCATTCTGTTAATGTCAATACCATATGTCATGCAATAAATGCAAATAATTAGTAAAATATAACAATGTGATTTTATGGATTTTTGTTTTAGATTCCGTCTCTCACAGTTGAAGTGTACCTATGATAAAAATGACAGACCTCTACATGCTTTGTAAGTAGGAAAACCTGCAAAATCAGCAGTGTGTCAAATACTTGTTCTCCCCACTGTATATATATATATTTTTTAAAGATATATATTTTTAATCCCAGCCCCCGTCCCCGTCCCCGCAGGAGGCCTTTTGCCTTTTGGTAAGCCGTCATTGTAAATAATAATAATAGTTTGTTCTTAACTGACTTGCCTAGTTAAATAAAGGTTAAATAAAGGATCAAATGGATTTAAGTTTGTCTGCATTAAAGTCCCCGGCCACTAGGAGCGCCGCTTCTGGATGAGCATTTTCTAGTTTGCTTATGGCCTTATACAGCTCGTTGAGTGCTGTCTTAGTGCCAGCGTTTGTGGTGGTGGTGGTAAACAGACGGCTAAGAAAAATAAGGATGAAAATTCTCTTGGTAGATAGTGTGGTCTACAGCTTATCATGAGGTACTCTACCTCAGGCGAGCAATACCTCGAGACTACCTTAATATTAGACATTGCGTACCAGCTGTTATTGACAAAAAGACACACAACCCCACCCCTCGTATTACCGGACGTAGCTGTACTGGAAAACCCAGACAACTATATATTATCCGTGTTGCTCAGCCACGACTCGGTGAAAGATAAGATTTTACAGTTTTTAATGTCCCGTTGGTAGGATAGTCTCGAACGGAGCTCAGMCAGTTTATTCTCCAGTGATTGCACGTTGGCTAATAGAACAGATGGTAGAGGCGGGTTACCCACTTGCAGGCAAATTCTCACAAGGCACCCTGATCTCCACCCTCTGTATTTCCTTCTTTTTTTCATGTGAATGACAGGGATTTGGGCCTTGTCTGGGAGCAACATTATATCCTTTGCTTCAGACTCATTAAAGCAATAGCTWTGTCCAGTTCGAGGTGAGTAATCTCTGTTCTGATATCCAGAAACTCTTTTCGGTCATAAGAGATGGTAGCATCAACATTATGCACAAAATAAGTTACAAACAATGTAAAAAAACTCACAAAATAGCACAAGTTGTTAGGAGCCCGTAAAACAGCAGCAATACCCTCCAGCTCCATTCTTTAAAAAACAATATGTATATTATCCTATAGTTGCCTCATGCAGCCCATACTGTATACGTTTTGATTTCTAAGTCTTTCTAGTGTTTGTATCATGCACTCTAACATTGCCAAATAACTCTAAAACTACTGTATAGGACCTGTTTCAAATGATCACTTTTACGCTCAACATAGCCACTTCATATGTGCATTTGCTCCGTAATGTGAAAAATATCCTTTCTATTTTACTCAGCTAAGTTCAATTATATTCTTCTTAGTATAAAAATAA
>NC_036859.1:21895902-21900074 GCF_002910315.2 Salvelinus sp. IW2-2015
GTACCCCCTGTATATAGTCTCCACATTGACTCTGTACAGGTACCCCCTGTATATAGCCTCCACATTGACTCTGTACAGGTACCCCCTGTATATAGCTCTGCTATTGTTATTTACTGCTGCTCTTTAATTATTTGTTATTGTTATCTCTTACTTTTGTTTTGTATTTTTTTAAACTGCATTGTTGGTTAAGGGCTTTTAAGTAAGCATTTCACTGTAAGGTCTACCTACACCTGTTGTATTCGGCGCATGTGACAAATACAATTTGATTTGATTTGATTAGAAAGTGACATGATTGGGTTGCCCTTTGGCCCATACACAAAGACAAACATTTTTACATCACAGTGCAATAAGCAAGTTGACTGGAATCCAATGCAAGGCAAAGTGAAAGTTCATTTCAAACTCAGTCAAAAGAACCGGAGACAGTACTTTTGCTTTTACTTTTGGTGAATTTCGCCATTATATTCAGCAAAACAGGTTGCATCATCCTGTAAAAATCATGTGTGCAGTCCCAAAACAATATCTTCAAACTTTTATATAAGAACTATCCATTTAAAAGCATCTACATTACCAAATCAATAAACATAAGATGCTAGGAGTTTGGAGAATATAGGCTTGAAAAACGAATAACAGATTTCACTCAGAGTAAATATACGTGTGAGTGACAGTACATAATACAGTTGACCTACCTGAAGCCAAACTTGTCCATAGCGATGGCAAAGTGTCGTGGCTGGTCGTAACAGTGGTAGAGGTTACGGTCGTCCATAGGGATGAGGTCCACATCGCTGAAGATGAAGCAGTCGTACTCTGCATCCTTCAGGGCCTCGGTGTAGCCCACATTCAGGAGCTTGGCTCTGTTGAACGTGTCCTCACCAAGCTGCAAGATAACATAGAAAAAACCCTGGTCAGAAACTGATGGACATATTGAGATCTACTGTAGGGGGATTAAGTTACATTTGCCATAGTTCAAGCAAAAATGTCATATTTGATAGACTTAACATATCGGGTTCTGAAGGTGGTATTTGCAAGCTTAAATAGCAAGCTTGTGCTGATGTAACTCTCAGATCATTGTGTGCATAAACACAGCATATTGACAAAGAAACCTGTTGTAAAGAACCCCACAGGAAGAACGCCCCACATCAGATATCCGACAACTAAGATTAAACTATGCTACGTAAAAAATACTGCATCACAACTTGCTTCCCTTATTTTGATAACAGAACCAATCACAGTGCCTCAGGTAAAGTAACGTATCAGTTTTAACATTTGAACTCATAATGTAGTTCAACACGTAATCCCTTGTAATCCTGTAATACCTGAGATTCAACCAAATAATCCACAGGTAAAATGTTAAGGTTACTTGCGTAACCCCTGTTCTCTGATAATAGAGTGAGGTGTCTCACAATGGGAATTAGCTGGATAAGCAAACAGCGTCTGTCGTAGACAGACAAATCGTGTGGCAAAAGAGGGGGGACCCTGCTCAATATAAACAGAGAGGAAGAGGCTAAGCGAGAGGTTTTACTCTGCCAAGAACTGTCCATGAAAATGTTTTTTGTATGAAGGTCAATGTGTGTCGAATTTGGTCAACAACATTTTTTATTGGAAATTTGCTACATGAGGTTTATYTGATTGAATAAAACTTTCATAATGCTTAGGTTGTTAACGAATACACTGATATAAGTGGACGCACATGGCATTTCGGCAACTTTTATTACAAAAAAATGATATCAGAGATGTGCCTGTTTTCATTAAGATAAGAGGACTCATCATGGATATAACACGTTTTAGCATGGGCATTGCCATTTAGGGCTTCCACCATTTTAAAGTGGTCAACTGGGTGGGGATTCCTATGAGTTGGGAGCAATCAGCCAATGAAGAAGAATACAATTGTCTACTTTAAAATCGAGATAGCCTCAATGGCACTATAATGGCACAGATACAAAGATGAGTCCTCTATCTATCTCTATGGCCTGTTGTTCACACGTGTCTGCCCTCTCATTGGCTAGAATGGTCCCACCTAATCTCGCCTCCCGTCTGCCTTCATCTTTGAGGACATSTATTTCCATTGTTAGAGCGAGTGGTCACTTGACTATCTTGTCAATATAAAATACAATCTTTGATATAAGGCTCCAGGGGCCCGCACTCTAGTCATTCGTGTCCCTCTTCCTTGAGGTCTTGCGAGCACTCTATTGTATGGGACCAAATTCTAAACCTTCGACTACTTTAGTACAATATAAGTGAATTTATCCAAATACTTATGACTATTTGACACTTCAAATGGGGGAACTAGATACAAAGAGCTTTTATTTCTAAACGGTAAATCAGATACGTATGAAAATACCCCCCCAAAAAGTGACATTATGTACGGCCGCCTCATATAAAACATTTGCCAAAATRCAAATGAGTATAGACACATTTAAAAAATGTAGCTTGACTGTCCAAATAAATACGGAGGGGAGTGTATATTGGCTTTATGCAAATCTTTATAATTTTAATTGTTTATTAACTGTAGCCTTTATTCTTTATCCGAAAAACATACTGCACATCATTAAAAAGTAGGAGACTAAAACAATCTGTTTCAAAAAGTTTCTCATTACACTTCCTGCCGGGGAGATGATGCATTGACTATCTTCTGCAGCCTCTGGTTCCAATCAATACTTATGTTAATTTTAATATTTTCAAAGGCACAAAGAAGAGAACATTAGAGACTTCAATATGTGGCTTTATCAGACCGACGAAGACAGATAAGGTAATATATCTATAAAAAAAACAAATTGTCTTTTTTCTCTCCAGTTGGTGAGCTCATTAAACATTATTGGAGTCATTTTTATTGCTTTAATAAGATGTGTTCCCCCTGAACCATCAGGCATCGCTAGCAAATGGAGCTGTACATCTTGTGTAATCACACGGCTGTGAAGAAAGTTCACATCCATAATAGGGACGATATGTTGACAACTACACACCCACCATTACGCCACCACAGAATAAGAGAGCTGGTGTTAGGATGATAGGATCAGGAGACATGGGTTTCAAACAGATGGTTTGAGAAGTTGAATGGGACCTGCTAATTAAGAGGTCTCATCCATCAGCACAACAGAAAATGGAAGACATTATTCTGGGTTATTCTTGAAATATTCATCCTCCATGCCTCTCAGCTTCAGGATGGAAAAGATTTTGACGTTAGGCTAATTATTGTGTTTAAACTTCACCAACAGATATGTCTGCTCTATGTTGTGTTGCCAATCTACAACAAGACAGTATCCTTCCAAGGATGATGTGAAAGGATTCCATAACCACTTCCGTCATCATGAAGTGCTTTGAGAGACTAGTCAAGGACCATATCACCTCCACCCTACCTGACACCCTAGACCCACTCCAATTTGCTTACCGCCCCAATAGGTCCACAGACGACGCAATCGCAATCACACTGCCCTAACCCATCTGGACAAGAGGAATACCTATGTAAGAATGCTGTTCATCGACTACAGCTCAGCATTTAACACCATGGTACCCTCCAAACTCGTCATTAGGCTCTAGACCAGGGGTGTCAAACATACGGCCCGCGGGCCGGAACCGGCCCCCAAGGAGGTTCGATCAGGCCCGCAGGATAATTTGAAAGTGGAAAAAATGCATAACAGACATGGATTAATATTTTTAATTGCTGCAATTCATGGATTATCCGTAAGGGGCGCACTCTTTCCATCAGAGTAGAAGACAGCTGCATCACTGAGACAGACTGAAAACAGAGACGGTATCAATGCGCCATCTGCTGCTTGTTACGACGTTGTTAATACTTGGTCTCTACCTCTCGCTACACCTCATTAGCAAATGTCGTTATCCAAACGGAGAAAAGTAGATAAGGAGTGTAGAATTTTCAAAAGAAATGGACCACGTCCTATTTATTTACAGAGATGCAGGAAAAACCTTCGTGCTTGGTGTGTTTGCAACAAGTTTCGGTATTGAAGGAATATAATATTCGACGCCACTACGGACTATCACAGCGAAAAATATGACGGCTTGCAAGGACAACTGAGAAGAGATAAGATTAACGAATTGCTGGCGGGTCTGAGAAAACAGCAGTACTTTCATCCAGAGCCGAGAAGTCAGTGAAGCAGCGGTAAAAGCTCACTGCACATTTGTCTAAGGCAGGGGTGTCAAACATAACGGCCCGCGGG
>NC_036859.1:21905283-21918298 GCF_002910315.2 Salvelinus sp. IW2-2015
TCTCCCTAGGCCGTATGTGGCCCACGATGCGAAATGAGTTTGACACCCCTGCTCTAGACCCTGGGTTTCGACCCCGCCCTGTGCAACTGGGTCCTGGACTTCCTGACGGCCCGCCCCCAGGTGGTGAGGGGCCCCACAAGGGTGCGTTCTCAGCCCTCTCCTGTACTCCCTGTTCACCCATGACTGAGTGGCCATGCACGCCTCCAACTCAATCATCAAGTTTGCAGACGACACTACAGTGGTAGGCTTGATTACCAACAACGACGAGACGGCCTACAGGGAGGAGGTGAGGGCCCTCGAAGTGTGGTGTCAGGAAAATAACCTCACACTCAGTGTCAACAAAACAAAGGAGATGATCGTGGACTTCAGGAAACAGCAGAGGGAGCAGCCCCCTATCCACATCGACGGGACAGTAGTGGAGAAGGTGGAAAGTTTTAAGTTCCTCGGCGTACACATCACGGACAAACTGAAATGGTCYACCCACACAGACAGCGTGGTGAAGAAGGCTCAGCAGCGCCTCTTCAACCTCAGGAGGCTGAAGAAATTCAGCTTGTCACCAAAAACACTCAAACGAGAGCATTCTGTTGGGCTGTATCACCGCCTGGTGCGGCAACTGCTCCGCCACAACCGTAAGGCTCTCCAGAGGGTAGTGAGGTCTGCACAACGCATCACCGGGGGCAAACTACCTGCCTTCCAGGACACCTACAACACTCGATTTCACAGGAAGGCCAAAAAGATCATCAAGGACAACAACCACCCGAGCCGCGGGGACCAAGAGACTGAAAAACAGCTTCTATCTCAAGGCCATCAGACTGTTAAACAGCCATCCCTAACATTGAGTGGCTGCTGCCAACATACTGACTCATCTCTAGCCACTTTAATAATGACAAAATTGATGTAATAAATGTATCACTAGCCACTTTAAACAATGCCACTTTATTTAATGTTTACATACCCTACATTACTCATCTCATATGTATATACTGTACTCTATACCATCTACTGCATCTTGCCTATGCCGTTCGGCCATCGCTCATTCATATATTTTTATGTACATATTTGTATTCATTCCTTTACACTTGTGTGTATAAGGTAGTTGTTGTGAAATTGTTAGGTTAGATTACTTGTTAGATATTACTGCATGGTCGGAACTAGAAGCACAAGCATTTTGCTACACTCGCATTAATATCTGCTAGTGTATATGACAAATAGAATTTGATCTTTCCCTAATATCTTATAGTATTGCCCTGCCTGCTCCTCATAGCCCTGGTGTCTCGTCTCTCTGGCAGCTATCACAGTTCTGCCAATCTCCCTGTAAATGGCCTGTGAGAGGCAATTAACCCCATTATCTTTATCTGATAATCAACAGGATAACACATCAGGGCTCTCCCTCTATAGCGCCACTGTGTTGCCACGCTGACGCCATCCAGTCTCCCCCAGCTGGCTGACCGACCGCAGTCACACTCAGACGTACCTGGGCAGTTGCTATGGAGACAGATTAGGAGCAACGCTTAGACCCAGCGCTGCCTGGCTCATCCTGAGTGATTGTATTCAGCGTTGTCGGACAGACTGCCGTGTGTCGAGTTTATCAGTCCCCAGCAGACTGACCCTATCACCCACTGCTGCTATCAATGCAGGGTGAGGGAGGCCACCAGTGAGAACTAAACTAGATTGAGGGCTGTCACCTGCTGACTGTCTGTGTGTCTGTGAGTGTGCCTGTGTAGGGGGGTGGGTCCGTGTGTGTGTGTGCAGCACAGGCCGGTGGCACCTTAATTGGGGAGACGGGCTCATAGTAATGGCTGGAAAGGAATAATTGGAATGGTATCGAACGCATGTGTTTGACTCCCTTCCGTTAACTCCATTCCAGCCATTATTATGAGTCGTCATCCCCTCAGCAGCCTCTTGTGGTGTCTGTTCGTGTGTGAATGAGGGGGGGGGGAGGGAGGGGGGTGCATGTGTGTGTGTAAGGAAACAAGTGGCATAATAAGGTGAAGCATCAGATAAAACTCTGTTTTCAGATGATACGGGAGCGCCAAGTGTAAGCCATAAGACTGCTAAACAGATAATCAATTGGCTACCTGTACTATTTGCATCGCCCCCCTTTTTTGTACATATTACCTCAATTACCTCAACTAACATGTACCTCCGCACATTGACGCGGTACCGGTACCCACTGTATATAGCCTTGTTATTGTAATTATTTTGTGTTGAACAGGCTAGTGTTGAACAGGCTAGTAACAGGGGTTGCAACAATTTCGGCGGATCATTTTAGAAAGAGAGGGTCCAGATTGTCAAGCCCAGCTGATTTGTAGGGATCCAGATTTTGCAGCTCTTTCAGAACATCTGCTGTCTGGATTTGGGTGAAGGAGAAGCGGGGGGGCTTGGGTAAGTTGCTGCACGGGGTGCAGAGCTGTTGGCCGGGGTAGGGGTAGCCACGTGGAAAGCATGGCCAGCCGTAGAAAAATGCATGTTGAAATGATCGATTATCATAGATTTATCGGTGGTGACAGTGTTTCCGAGCCTCAGTGCAGTGGGCAGCTGGGAGGAGGTGCTCTTATTCTCCATGGACCTTACAGTGTCCCAAAACWTTTTGGAATTAGTGCTACAGGATGCAAATTTCTGTTTGAAAAAGCTAGCCTTAGCTTTCCTAACTGACTGTGTATATTGGTTCCTGACTTCCCTGAAAAGTTACATATCGCGGGGGCTATTCGATGCTAATGCAGAACTAGATGTCTAGTTGGCTAGATGTCCTTTGGGTGGTGGACCATTCTTGATTCGCACGGGAAACTGTTAATCCAGCAGCATTGCAGTTCATGTCTGGCACCTACTACCATACCCTGTTCAAAGGCACTTAAATATTWTGTCTTGCCCATTCACCCTCTAAATGGCACACATACAAAATCCATATCTCAATTGTCTCAATTGCTTAAAAGTCCTCCATGCTTAAAAATTCTATAACTGGTCTCCTCCCCTTCATCTACACTGATTGAAGTGGATTTAACAAGTGACATCAATAAGAGATCATAGCTTTCACCTGGATCCATCTGGTCATGGAAAGAGCAGGTGTTTCTGATTTTTTGTATACTTGGTGTATGCTGTCATGTCACACAATTCTACAGTATGCTTGTTTGGCTTGACATACTGTAGCATTCAAACCTCGCAGTTCATCGTACAAAACATAAAACATGCATTAAAGAGACTGTGGCTGTGTACTGTGCAGTCTCTTTAATGCATGTTTTATGTTTTGTACGATGAACTGCGAGGTTTGAATGCTACAGTATGTCAAGCCATTTGATATTGACTTTCATGTTGGAATGTCCCAGATACTACTTGCACTTGTACTAGTTTCTCCACTGTACACCGAGTGTACAAAACATTATGCACGCACCACTTTCCGTTTTTTATTTATTTGAATTTTTTGACAACAAGTTATTTTTTAAATTTCACTTCACCAATTTGGACTATTTTGTGTATGTCCATTACATGAAATCCAAATAAAAATCAATTTAAATTACAGGTTGTAACACAACAACATAGGAAAAACGCCAAGGGGGATGAATACTTTTGCAAGGCACTGTAAGTAGAAAGTGACTATGCATAGACAATAAACAGAGAGTAGCAGCAGCATAAAAGAGGGGTCTGGTTAGCTGTTCAGGAGTCTTATGACTTGGGGGTAGAAGCTGTTAAGAGGCCTTTTGGACCTCGACTTGGCGCTCCGGTACCGCTTGCCGTGCGGTGACTTGGGTGGCTGGAGKCTTTGAAAATCTTTAGGGCCTTCCTCTGACACCGCCTGATATAGAGGTCCTGGATGGCAGGAAGCTTGGCCCCAGTGATGTACTGGGCCGTACGCAATACCCTCTGTAGTGCCTTGCGGTCGGAGGCCGAGCAGTTGCCGTAACAGGCAGTGATGCAACCAGTCAGGATGCTCTCGATGGTGCAGCTGTAGAACCTTTTGAGGATCTGAGGACCCATGCCAAATCTTTTCAGTCTCCTGAGGGGGAATAGGCGTTGTCGTTCCCTCTTCACGACTGTCTTAGTGTGTTTGGACCATAATAGTTTGTTGGTGATGTGGACACCAAGGAACTTGAAGCTCTCAACCTGTTCCACTACAGCCACGTCGATGAGAATGGGGCGTGCTCGGTCCTACTTTTTCTGTAGTCCACAATAATCTCCTTTGTGTTGATCACGTTGAGGGAGAGGTTGTTGTCCTGGCACCACACGMCCAGGTCTCTGACCTCCTCTCTATAGGCTGTCTCATCGTTGTCGGTGATCAAGCCTACCACTGTTGTGTCATCGGCAAACTTGATGATGGTGTTGGAGTCGTGCCTGGCCGTACAGTCATGAGTGAACAGGGAGTACAGGAGGGGACTGAGTACGCACCCCTGAGGGGCCCCCGTGTCGAGGATCAGCGTGGCCAATGTGTTGTTCCCTACCCTTACCATCTGGGGGCGGCCCATCAGGAAGTCCAGGATCCAGTTTCAGAGGGAGGTGTTAAGTCCCAGGGTCCTTAAGATAGGTTTGATGGCATGTGTCACTCAGATCAGCACACATCTCTAGTCATCCAGGGAGTGACAGGACTGTCCTTCAATCCCTGTGTGGTTCTCAAATGGCTTCTGCCTACATGTCCCAAAATTAGACTGAGACCAGCACCACTCAGGCCATGGGGAACAGGTGGAAACTGCCACATCGCAAAGCCAGGAGTCACAGGAGTCAGATGAGCCAAATGATCACAGCGGTGGAAAGAGATAATGTACTGGACCACTCCCAACAGGTTGACAGGCTGAGCCAAGACGTTCTAACTTGTTGCATTATTAGGAGGATGTTCCATGTTAACCGAGCCAGAACAAGATGCCTGTGGTTGAGTCTGGTAGTAGGTGATGCTTGGCTGAGTCACGCTTAGTGTTGAGGGCTTCAAAATGTATTTGTATTAGGAGCAATGGGGCACCAGCTGCCTCCTAATAATACTGACTGAGGCTCCTCCAATCCCCGTCACTGTGAGTTATACCCCTGTTCTTTTGAGTTGCTGCTAAGAGAATAAGGTTGTGCCCCAAATGGCACTCTATGACCCTATTCCCYATATAATGCACTACTTTTGACCAGGGCCTACAAAGGTATTAAAGGGCATATTATTAAACCTAAGTTGGGATGCAACCTAAGTTCATAAATAGGCTTAGACTGTTTAAGCATGCGCAACAAGCCTTGCTAATTTGATTCCGATGCATCTGTCCGGATGCATCAAGCATGAATAGCATGCAAAGACCGCTTATTCTCCCATTTACTTTTAGGGCGACTCTCCACATGCGAGCATGCCACAAAACATTTGGAAATATCATACCAACATTCCACAAAGGACCCACATTTTTTCCCTGCTGTATTATTGGTATAGGCTACAAGAGAGATATTAAATGAAATAAAGCACTTGCCTACATCAGCAAATAATTCATTTTTTGGTTTTAGGTATGTGTGACAACCTTACAAGGGTCTAGCCTAGCTTTATTGACCTCTGATAGTCAATTGAACATGAAAAGGCTTCACCCTCATCAGAGAAACCAGCTAACATCCCCTTTGAGAACAAATTCAAGTATACTGTAGATGTAACATTATTGTCATCACATATACCATTTCATTACCAACAGCAACATGATACATTGACTAAAGTATCATGAAAGAGCATATTATACTCCTCGGGAAGCGAGAGAGTGAAARGTACCTTATCACATAGATTGATGCTTTTTTGCATGGCATTGTTGATTAATTAATTCATTCTGTATACTTCTGGCCCTTCTTTGGACACGGTGTTAACTAACTTTCAGACGGGCTTCAACGCCATACAACTCTCCTTCCGTGGCCTCCAACTGCTCTTAAATGCAAGTAAAACTAAATGCATGCTCTTCAACCGATCGCTACAGCACCTGCCCGCACGTCCAGCATCACTACTCTGGACGGTTCTGACTTGTAGGTTCTGACTTGTGAATATGTAGACATCTACAAATACCTAGGTGTCTGGTTGGACTGTAAACTCTCCTTCCAGACTCACATTAAGCATCTCCAATCCAAAATTAAATCTAGAATCGTCTTCCTATTTTGCAACAAAGCATTCTTCACTCATGCTGCCAAACATACCATTGTAAAACTGACTATTCTACCGATCCTTGACTTCGGCGATGTCATTTACAAAATAGCCTCCAACACTCTACTCAGCAAATTGGATGCAGTCTATCACAGTGCCATCCGTTTTGTCACCAAAGCCCCATATACTGCCCACCACTGCGACCTGTATGCTCTCGTTGGCTTGCCCTCGCTTCATATTCGTCGCCAAACCCACTGGCTCCAGGTCATTTATAAGTTTTGCTAGATAAAGCCCTGCCTTATCTCAGCTCACTGGTCACCATAGCAGCACCCACCCGTAGCACGCGCTCCAGCAGGTATATCTCACTGGTCACCCCCAAAGCCAATTCCTTCCTTTGGCCGCCTTTCCTTCCAGTTCTCTGCTGTCAATGACTGGAACGAATTGCAAAAATCACTGAAGCTGGAGACTCATATTTCCCTCACTAACTTTAAGTACCAGCTGTCAGAGMAGCTCACAGATCACTGCACCTGTACATAGCCATCTGTAAATAGCCCATCCAACTACCTCATCCCCATACTGTTATTTTAAKTTTTTTGCTCCTTTGCACCCCAGTATTTCTACTTGCACATTCATCTTCTGCACATCTATCACTCCAGTGTTTAATTGCTAAATTGTAATTATTTCGCCACTATGGCCTATTTATTGCCTTAACTCCCTTACCTTACCTCATTTGCACACACTGAATATAGACTTTTTTCTATTGTATTATTGACTGTATGTTTTTTTAATCCATGTGTAACTCTGTGTTGTTGTTTGTGTCACACTGCTTTGCTTTATCTTGGCCAGGTCGCAGTTGTAAATGAGAACTTGTTCTCAACTAGCMTACCTGGTTAAATAAAGGTGAAAMATTTTTWAATAAAAAGACACATTTTACAATTTAAAAAAAATACGGGCACAGGACAAGATACTCTTGAGAAGTACACAGCATAAAAGTTGTCAAGCGTCTACCATTCCCACTGGACATGTGATCTGAATATCAATCCAAACTAATTCAACCTATAAGTTATAACTGGCCTGGTTTGATATCTTAACAGCCATCAGCTGCTTTGAGCAGGACTTATGGCTCAACTCATCGACTGTAGTGTGATTAATACGCCACAGCCTCCACTGGGGAGCACCCTATTCCCTACATGGTGCACTACTTTTGACCAGAAAAGTAGTGCACTATACAGGGAATAGGGTGCCATTTGGGACATAACCTTGGTTATCAACTGGTGCAGTGGGGTATCGATAAGGCTTTTACTGGGCAGAGTGAACATAAATCACCTATTTTGAAATAAATGCGGTTGAGATGTAACAAAGAGATAGTGCTAGTATGATGTATTAGGGATTTTAAAGCTGTAGATTATTCATGGCCATACATACAATGCATGTTATTGAGACAGCAGCAGGTTCAGGGTGTGGGGTGAGCGGAGAGGAACATGCTGTATCATCAGGAGATAAACCCCACTCGCCATAACCTCAGAGTGAAGTATGGAAATGTGTGTGCATATGACTCAGAGCGTATCGTCTAATAACAATGCCCTTGCCATGGTTTACCCTACATAGAAGTCACACAACATTTGACATTTTAGTCATTTAGTAGACACTCTTATTCAGAGTGACTTACAGGAGCAATTTGGGTTAAGTACATTGCTAAAGGGCACAGRCAGATGTTTCACCTAATCGGCTGGGGGATTCGAACCAGCATCCTTTCAGTTACTGGCCCAGCACTTTTAACAGCTAGGCTACCTGCTGCCTAACTGCTGCTACTGAGACCTTATGTAGTCTGAGCCCTGGTCAAACGCAGTGCACTATAAATTAATTAGGGTGTCATTTAGGATGCATCCTATCTCTCAGGATGCAATGGACACAAGTATAGATTAGGCTTAATCTCTACCAATACAGCAGCAATGATGTCTTGTCATCTAGAGAGGGGATGAACGACCAGTGATGTTACTCAAATAAGTCCTTCATTTCAGATTCACAGAGCATTGCCAACGCCACAGACTCGTATCACACGCTAAGTCAAAGTGTGGCTTCAAGCAGGGTTAGGCCAACCAAATATGATGTTAGGCCAACCAACCATGATGCTAGGCCAACCAAACATGATGCTAGGCCAACCACACATGATTTCTTCCAGGATGGAATGTGGAGAGAGGTGATGTGAGAGGTGATTGACTCCTGTCTGTGGTGGATGGACGGCTTGTTGTTAATCCACTGGAGTGTTCACAATCAACCATGATGTCCCCTGAGACATAAACAACTACTCTGTTCTACTGTAGCATGTAGCCTAGATAGATGCTTCTGATGACATGGGAGTATCTCTCTGCTGTCTTTCCGTTCGACAAAGATCCCTTCAAAGGGATTTCCTCCCTCTCTGTTCCATTTTCATTTTAGAACAGAGTGTACCTGTAGCACAGATCCTCATGAGACATGAACATCTCTGGATCAACTACAGTACTGTTGGCACTTTGAATAATAGGCTTCGGCACCCTATTCCCTAAATAGAGCACTACTTTTGATCAGGCTTTGGCCAAAGGTAGTGCACTATTTTGGGATAGGATGACATTTGGGACACAGCCTGATGCTAGTACTGTAGTATTCCCTTTGTTAATGAGAAGACCTCCCATAAGACCTTTCATAAGGCCTGCCCATTCATTCCCCTTCACATACAGATGTAGGGGCTTAATTTGATCACCCTGTTGCAGGAGAACTTTCCGGCAATGCAGGAAATGTTAAACGTGTAGTGCATTTGAGGTTTTAAAAGGATTCTGAAGTTTGTAATTTCCACTTGTATGAAAAATGTATAAGTTATAATCCACAAAATAATTCAAATTTCCTCTTGCTGCAGGATTATTTCCCTGCTGTAGAAAACTGGCTCAAATGAAGATCCTACATCTTGTAGATAGGAGAAATTAAATAGGACTGCCATTCTCTTAGATTAACCTTTTAATGGTAGGTTTAACTGTAAAAAAGGATGTCGCTATCCCCCACACTGACTCACATTCATTCTGGTAACAATTGTAGCACTCTTTTCACTTCAGTAAACTGGAGATATGACCTTACAAATGAACTGACTGTGGTTGGAAAATGTGTAACCTTCCTCCTTGTGCCTTGTAGGCTATGTACTGTAGCATAATTAGRAAGGCAGCTACATGTGTGAAAATAATCACCTGGCGAGCAGCAGTCTTTGCGGGACCACATACAGTAGTACTATCAGAATGATATGAATGTTAAAGAGTAATGTACTTCAACTTGGTCCTGGTGGTGAGTGTTGGAGCATGATCATGAGCCTTCAGAACTACCACGTCCATTAGTCCAAGAGCATCTGTCTCATCATGGAATCATAATTCCATTAACGACTCTAGAGAACCTTGTAAGAAATCATGTTCATCAGCATATCCTGATGTGTTCCATGAAAATTAATAGAAAAAGGATAGAAATTAAAGGATAGAAAACCACGAAACATCTAAGTCTAGTCAAATGGTACGCTGGTATATACCTGTAAAAAACTGAATTTGAACTATATCAAAATGTATCTACCTTATGACTCTGAATTCAATATTGTACTGTTTATTGAATGTTTGAGCCGGTGTATTTTTGTTTTTGGATTTACTCTGACTGGCAACATTTGCTTTGGCAAGGATACAGCATGGGTTATATAAAACAGAAACATTCTGTACTGAGTACTCTGGGTTCATACAGCAACCGTCATAAAATATTGGACATGTGAACATGAAGCTATTGATGCATTTCCTCTGGGGTTGTGGGGTTGAGGAAAGCGTAGAAGGATTTTGTTCTGTTTTCTATTTCATTGCTTTGTAAATTGATTTCACCTGTATTGTGTCCATTCTCAGCTTTGAGGACTTCTCTGGTAATCTAGCTCAGGTCAGTGTATTATTAAAGCCCACCAGAAGCTGACCTCAATTTCATATAGCTTTAAAGGTCAAACACTATTTAGAACAAACTCATTGCTTTGTAAATTGATTTCACCTGTATTGTGTCCATTCTCAGCTTTGAGGACTTCTCTGGTAATCTAGCTCAGGTCAGTGTATTATTAAAGCCCACCAGAAGCTGACCTCAATTTCATATAGCTTTAAAGGTCAAACACTATTTAGAACAAACAATGGCTGTGTCCCAAATGACACCATATTGCTATTCCTTACATAGTGCACTACTTTTGACCAAAGCCCTTTTTAGTGCACTATGAAGGGAATAGGGTGCCCTTTTGGATTCAGCCCATCTCCTGGTGTAGTCTGTCTATAGCAACTCTCAGTATGGACAGTTCAGCTAGGTTAACCCCCTACTTCGCATTCTGTCCACCCACAGTAGACAACCTCACTGTCAGAATGGTAAGGCATGTTTTGCCACGCCATAGAGAGAAGAAATTTGTCAATTAAAGAATAAGTCCTTAATTTCCTAAATTGACTTAATTCTGCTCCAGCCACTAGTAATATGATTGTGTATTTAAACTCTGGTGTTACACTGAATACAAAAACAGACACGCACACACAAACATTCAATTTAATAAATGGATGTCATGACCATATTCTAATTCCCAATTCTATGGGCATGACTCCACTTCTATCAGAGATTCTCAAGCATATCTATACATAAATGACATGGATTCATGTATGGTATATTTCATTAGTATAATTTAAAGGGTGACTGCCTTTAAAAAACAACGAATCMCTTTGAAAACGGCCTGTATGGCATCGATACAAGTCAGAAACAGTTATTCTAGTGTCAAAATTGACTGAAAATTGTAAATAGGATATTTTTGGTCATAAAGTCAGTCTCGTCTAAAACTGAGTTTGGAACATCCGTGCGTCACAACAGTTAAATGAAGGTTGGGTTTTGATTTGACGATGTCCATTTGCCCACTAACATGGGGTGAACAGCTGYGGAGGTTGTGTTCTATCCAATAGCATAGACAGTGAGACAGACCTGCTCAGCAGCTCCGACTTTGTTTACATAAGACAACATGTCGTACATATTTTTACTTGAGAAATACTGCACCAAAAACCTTAGTTAGATGTAAAATTGCGCAACTAAAACATATATCGGCAAAAACATCAAAATTAATGGCAGATTTCTTGAGTTATCTTAGATTCATTCTGAGGAGTTTGAAGAAGTGAAACAGGCTACAGTGTCTCATGGGGGACAAACATCATTAACCAAACTGAATCGGTCAGAAAACACACCAAGACTGATATCACGTTTTTCTAAAGAGCAACAGAAGAGCACAAGTGCCAATCAGCATGTTCAGTGGCTCTTTACCAACTAAGACCCAAAGTACTACTAAGGAGATAAAGAAAGGAGATCCATCYGTTACAGACACTAGGATTTCATTAATTGCATTAATATGACAACAACAAAAAACTAGACGATTGTATTATAGAGTTTTGAGCTTGTTATATGTGTTCTGTGTTGTGGAATAGATACAAATCCTGGGTCATTAAGACCAGACTTCGGATTATTATTGAACCCTTAACATGGCTCCCCTAGAGCGTACTGGGGCTCCAGATAGTATTGCTGTTTTCAAATCTACCATTAACATCGCAGGTAAATACTTCTAAAATACCTCCATAAACTTGAATCATTAATGCAGCTGTCTAGACAGAGATTATGGAGAACAAATACATGGACTAGGCTGTTTCTTTACCTTTAAAATAAGTCTCTGGTGAGTTTTAGTGGCAATACAGTCATTCTTTGTAGCTCCTTGAGTGTACAGACATCTGTCCTTGATAGCTAGGGTGAATGTGTGATGTGAATACAAAAAAGTATGAATAGACCCATGTAGCCTATACTAAAAGCAGACATGTAATTGTTCCATTGAATATTGAAGGTTAAAGTCAGTATTTGAAAAGAGATGCTATTCTATTCTGCAGTAAAGCAAAAATATTTATTGAACTGAACTACCAAACCACACAGTCAAGAGCAAATGTAGCCAATACTGAGATCATAACTGAGTTCCAACTGTATTGGGAGTTATCATCACCATCAAGTCCAACAGACTCCCTACAATCACAGTCACTCATTCCTGACAGTCATTTTCCATTACTGCTTGATATTTGTGACTTGTGTTCTCATTCCAGGGCTACCGACCATCAACACAACAGTTTCAGTATAGCAGACCAGATACTGGAGGTGTCCCAAACAGCCCTGGTCAAAAGAAGTGCATGATAAAAGGAAATAGGCTGCCATTTGGGACAAAGATCCTGAGAGCATGATGAGTTAGGAGAATGGAATACATATCCTCTCCATCTCTCCTCTGTTGGTGCATGGTGGATTAGGAAGGCTGTGTTGGATCCAGTGGGCGAGGAGCCTTGTCCGTCCGCTGACTGGCACTCCGATAAGCTCTGAAGCTGACGTTGTGGAGAGGAGAGAGGAGAGGAAGGAGAGGAGAGGAGAGGAGAGGAGAGGAGAGGAGAGGAGAGGAGAGGAGAGGAGAGGAGAGGAGAGGAGAGGAGAGAGAGGAGAGAGAGGAGAGGAGAGGAGAGGAGAGGAGAGGAGAGGAGAGAGAGGAGGAGAGGAGAGGAGAGGAGGAAAGGGAGATACATCGATAGATACACCATCCTCAGTGAATTAATAACTTCACCATGATCAAAGGGATATTCAATGTCTGCTTGAATATTCTATAAACCAATAGGTCTCCTTCTTTGCGAGGCATTGGTAAACCTCCCTGGTCTTTTGGTTGAATCTGTGTGTTGAAATTCATTGCTCGATTGAGGGACCTTACTGATAATTGTGTAGGGTTACAGAGATGAGGCAGTCATTCAAAAAGCATGTTAAACACTATTATTGCACACCAGAGTGAGTCCATGCAATTTATTATGTGACTTGTTAATCACATATTTACTCCTGAACTTATTTAGACTTGACATAACAAAGGGGTTAATA
>NC_036859.1:21918680-21941606 GCF_002910315.2 Salvelinus sp. IW2-2015
CCCCACATTCTGAAATTGCATTTTTGTCCCGCACAGTTTTATCATTGGAATGTGATACAAAACGAATGCAACTGTGTGCTTTAGGACCATGCAGACGCCTCTTGACGGGTAGGCATTTTGGAGTGATAATCCGACTGGATAAAAAATAATAATAATTATGTCCCCCCACTTCTAAAACTAAAGATGTGCCCCTAGTACTAGGTAGGTTTGTCACAGTCTGTTAAGGCAATGTTTTAAAATGTAATCAATGAGGAGTAGTTAGATTGTATTTAGATTGTATAGTTGAGAAACAAACTGTGTAATTTAATATTAAGGGACCAGAGAGGTCACTGAGGTGGGAGAGGAGAATGCTAAAGATCGAACATCTTGACAAGATGGACTTTGTGGTGGTCATTTTAATTGTTCATGAGGCAGACAGAGCTTGAGCCCTGAAAGCAGAAACTGTGAAGGAAGGTCCTAGTATCTGATACTACACCAATCAATATTTTCACTGAGAACTGAAAAGCTCTATTGACAGGAGAGCTTTTTCCTCACAGATTAGATATGGAGATTTGTCTCCCACCTTTACCATGAATAAGAATTTCTGACTCCACCAATATACATTCAGTATACACATACAGGTATTATAGCAAGAAATATTTGGGACCCTGTGCCTCGACTCAATCCTGTCTCAGAGCTCTACGGGCAATTCCTTCGACCTCATGGCTTGGTTTTTGCTCTGACATGCACTGTCAACTGTGGGACCTTAAATAGACAGGTGTGTGTCTTTCTAAATCTTGGACTCCAATCAAGTTGTAGAAACATCCCAAGGATGATCAATGGAAGCAGGATGCACCTGAGCTCAACTTTGAGTCTCAGAGTAAAGGGTCTGGATATTTACGTAAATAAGGTATTTCTGTTTTTCTAAAAACCTGTTTTCACTTTGTCATTATGGGGTATTGTGTGTAGATTGCTGAGGAAAACAATTATTTAATAAATTTTAGAACAAGGCCGTAACGTAACAAAATGTGGAAAACGGGAAGGGGTCTGAATACTTTCAGAATGCACTGTATCTCACTGAGGTTCTACTGTCCTCAAGCTTTAGCTGTGGTGCAGAAATACAAATCTGCCCCATGCCAGAGAAAGAGAGAGAGAGAGAGAGAGAGAGAGAGAGAGAGAGAGAGAGAGAGAGAGAGAGAGAGAGCGATGAAGACGACCTCCCAGCAATGCACACTGTGCTAGAGATTAGAGAGAATAGAGAGAGGAAGGAAGAGCACGTGACTCACCTTCCAACAACACAAAACAAAGACCGCAGAAGTACCAGCCAGTATGAAATGTTAAATCTAGCCTATTCTTGGAATTAAACTCCACATCCATCGGCATTACAGGGGCATAGCATAATATGTTTCCTTCCATTATGTTTTATTTATGACAGGCACAATAGATTACCAATTGAGGAGGGATTCAATGCCTCGTCATTGAAAGAGTGRGAGAATTGGTGGGTGTATTACAGAATCCATTAAGTTCACCCCCGGCTTACACAAAGCCACAGCACCATCAGCATGTTATGGTTTTCTGCTGTCACTCCGAGTGGCACATATCCTGCCTCTGATAAGGCAGCTGGGCTGGCGGAGAACAACAGGCGACCCAGATTACATTAACATGATAAATTGGAGGCTAGAACAATGAATCACCTTGGAATAAGACATTTTCACCAGGTTTTACTGCGATTTGTCACTGTCATGGAAATAAGTCAGGATTTCTCTCTGCTCTTTTGAAGTGAGGCTGTTAGACAGAGAGAGAGAGAGAGAGAGAGAGAGAGAGAGAGAGAGAGAGAGAGAGAGAGAGAGAGAGAGAGAGAGGCGAGATTGAATATAACAAAAGAGGAACTGTATAAATACCATGACATTTCACCACAGCGGGAAAGAGAGAACACAATTTGTGGTGCAAACGGACAGGATTCATGAAGTAATTTCTGTAGTTAGCTAGATGGACTATGCATCTAATTACTTAGGCTACATCATGGCCTAATCCTTTGAATGTAGTTTCTATTTTACTCTGTTTATCGCTTGACTACCGCATCTAATGGTATCCACATCTAGTCATCTCTAAGATTCCTGGTCACACAATAAAATCGTTGTCTTGAGACTACCGCTTTATGATAACCTACCATTTTCATTGAGTTGTTAGTCCATTTATTTTGTGGTTGACTAAACATTGAGGACAGTGGGTTTTTTTCTCCCCTCTCTGCGTTCTGCCTTTAATGGGAGGAAGTGGTAAATAACACACTGTGACTGGGTCTTAATGGACACCTAAGTGCTCGGCCAATAAAGTAAAACCTCCATTACCTCTTCAATAATGCACCATATACTCAGCTCTCTTTAGTACCTTTTCGAAGCACATTTTTATTTATTTTATTTAACCTTTATTTTGACAGGCTGTCATGCTGAGACCAAGGTATCTTTTACAGATGAGCCCTGTAATTACACAAAATATACATATTAATCAATACACTATGACAAGCAAAACAGAGATACAAAATACTATCATAGAAAACAAAGACATTCTTCAATTAATAGGTTCTCATTTAGCCATCTGATTTGCCCTGAAGCAGGGTTCGCATCTGGAGGCTCATGGGGCATTTTATTTGTCCCTCTAAATTTACTGAGCCTCCCCCCCCAAAAAATTGTATTTTTATTGTTGGACATAAAACACTGTAAAAACACCAGCAAATCAGCTCCAAGTGATTTTCTCTGTTCCAGAGATATATGTAATCGTATACCATGGTTTGAAATGATAATTTTTTTGTCAAATTTTATATCTGTTTGGGCTTCTTGCGGTCAATTTGCGCTCTACGAATTATTTGTAATTATGTTCCGGCCCCCTRACCATCCGCTCAAGAAAAAATCGTCCTGCGGCTGTATCTAGTTTTTAATCCCATCCCTAGAGGCACCAAATCATCMAATTTTAGAGAGTTTTGGAGATTATTCGACAAGGTGCAAAAAAACTAAAAATAGATTTAAAAGTGATCTCCAGAGTTAGCCATCCCTGAGACTGGGTCTGGTAGCTCGTACGTCTGTAGGTTAACAATGAAGTAAGGTACGGCGGACATTTGTGCAAGCGTGTTTTATAAACCAAATGAGTGCAATGCATCGATCTAGGAGACTTCAAAGTGGCCAGCCTACATTCTGATACAGAAACCAGTGATGTGTACTGAACCTATCACCCGCTGTGATAAACTGCGTCCAAAGTCTTCAATACAGTGGCAGCTGCATTCATATATACGATATCGGAATAATCTATAACAAGTATGAATGTTGACTGAATTATTTGTTTTCTGCTATTTAACAAAAGGCATAAGCTATTCCTATAAAGCAATCCCATTTTAATTCATAACTTTTTAACTAACTCATCAATATACTTTTTGAAATATAGCTACCAGGATATTTATAACCGGGACACGATCAATGTGGGCACCAATGTACATATGCATAAATCTCCAGATAATTTTTTGGGGTACCAACATACATCATCATCGAGTCCTTGGCCTTTTCTCTTCTTTTTAAAATAGAGTCAGTTACAGACATCCGCAGCCTTCAGTGCAGTAATATTGTGCTTGCTCCTCAAAGCCCAACAATCATTCTAAATGTTTGTTCTCTGTCATCTTTGAGAGTTATTCCCCTATTTCCTTCTCCAGGCAAGGTTAAGGGCTGTGCAGAGAAACGAGCAGAAGTTTGCATCTTAAGCCTTCATGAATATTTAATTGCAACACATGCTAGCGCGATCTCAGCACCACTTTGCACCCGGGATCTAATGGCTGTCTGCTCGTTTGGTCGGAGAATATGACGCAAGTACCAGGCACTACACCGTCTGCTCWGCAAAACAGTACAAGTGTTTTTTTAGAACACACAGGAACACACAGTCACAGAGGGCAGAAACAGAGTTGTTCATAAAATCGATATCCTATTCTTGGTCAATTGCACAAACCTCCTTTTTTGCTTTTTCTACTCATACCAGTGGAGTGTGCCCGATGAAGAGCGTATTGCAACCCTACACTGGGTTATTCTACCTAAGGAAGAAAAGGTACCAATAGAGGGAGGTAGCCTTTCTTTAGTCTGAGCGGTTTATGAAGATTTCTTAACTCTGCCTGCAAACCTTCCTTGCAGATCAGAAAATTATGATTACCTCTTAAGGGGGGGGCTTGAGTTTCTATAATAMTTGGTTGAAGGAACGAGACCTAAATGCTCATCAAAGGTAGATACTAGAGTCAAAATAATTCACACTWTTTGCAATAAGCTTCCATTCTTTTAACATGCTAAAAGAAAGATGTAGGATCTAAATTTGATCACTCTTTTGTTGCTGATCATTTTCCTGCACTTCAGCTTCGTGATTTACATAAATTCACTGAAAGTCCACACTAACACAYGGTTATTTTAACAGTATTGCACTTTTCATGTAGCCTACTAATAGCCTAAGCACCGATCAAGCAACATTATGGACTAAAYGTTCAAATTATTTTTGCCGCAATGAGTGTACAAAACATTAGGAACTCTCTCCACCAGGTGAATCCAGGTGAAAGGTATGATCCCTTATTGATGTCACCAGTTAAATCCAATTAAATCAGTGTAGATGAWGGGGAGGAAACAGGTTAAAGAAGGATTTTTAAGCCTTRAGACAATTGAAACAGGGATTGTGTATGTGTKCCATTCAGAGGGTGAAKGGGCAAGACAAAAKATTTAATTGCCTTTGAACGGGGTATGGTAGCAGGTGCCAGGCGCACCGGTTTGAGTGAGTCATGAAGTGCAACGCTGCTGGGTTTTTCACACTCAGCATTTTCCCGTGTGTATCAAGAATGGTCCACCACCCAAAGGACATCCAGCCCAAATATTAGGAAGGTCTTCTTAATGTTTTGTACAATAAGTGTAGGTCAAATAAAGCTGCATTTAATTATGAAACTGATACTAAGTAATCTGCCTCTGAGGACCCCACTATTTCAGATGTGAGAGATTRATAATCATGAGGTGTATAGGCTATAGCCTCAGCTTAGATAACATAGAGGGCAGCATACATAAAGCCCTCAGCAAATTGCAGAACTTTGTGTGATTATACTATGAACCATTATTTGCAAACCATGCAGTTAGTTAAAGTACAGACTGCGACTGATCCACAATGGGGACCATGGTGTCTATGGAGTTGGGGAATTGAATGATATAATTTAAGTGACTTCTAATACAAGTATTCAAATGTATCTCATAAGACCTCTGGCCAAGGCTCAAAGCCATCTCCATGTCACGACTAGGACAAGCAGCATCATCTGACCCTCACACACAACACCACACACACACACACACACACACACACACACACACACACACACACACACACACACACACACACACACACACACACACACACACACACACACACACACACACACACACACACGAACACGAACACGAACACGAACACGAACCGAACATGTGTGCTCGCATACGCCCTTAAAAGACCTTCAGGTAAAAATCAGCAATAGAACTGTTTGTCCATTTTGAGATGCCATAGTCAGTATACTTCCTCATAATTGTCAGAATTAATCGAAGATAACTCAAGAAATATGCCATTAATGTTGACGTTGTTGCCGAGATCTTAGTCCAGCAATTTTACATCAAACTAAGATGTTTGGTGCAGAATTTCTCATAACATTTTTTTGCATGAAAACGAGTCATCTCTCGTTGAATGACAACAGACTTTATTGAAGAATCTCTACTGTTGACCAATCACCAATGAAGGGGCATAGACTTTGGGCTATTGTGTGTCTGAACAACCGGAAAAACGCTTACCGAAGTCCAAAACAAACAAAAATGTCACAAATTGTCGTCATAATACACAGTACGCACAAACTCTTCCAAACTGTTTCGGCTGGGAAGCATGCGGACGCCTTCACTCTCACATACATCCCAACCAGACAGCACTGCTTACAGGTTTCCAGGAATCATTTCACTGCTTACAGGTTTCCAGGAATCATTTCACTGCTACTCCAACCATGAAGTGTTTCTAATTAGTTTATCAATTATAATTTTGTTGATAATGGATGTACCTAGCATATGTTAAAAGCATAGGCAGCTATGTGTCTTCTTTTTTTGTTGTCCCCCTAGTCTGGGCCTCCTTCCAAGCATAATGGGGCGACAAGCAAACATCTGCAGCAGATACAGTAGACCCAGACCTCTAGCACCACGGACACCGTGTCCAGCCGCCCACGCAGAACATAACATGCCTTATTGCTGGCTGTCCTTGGTAATGTATGAATACACTACTGAGTCTCTAACTGAGATCAGGTAGAAGTCCACTGGGAGGGACATGTATCCCCGTCTGACTCTGTCAGGCTTTGACCCATTGGTTTTCCCACTGGTCAATTTAGGCTGCATATGATGCCATCAAGTCACCACATCCCTAAGCTCATTGCACAGTAATGGGATTGAAGCACTTTGCTGCACCACTCTAACGCCAATGGTGCTTTTACCTGTGTCTGCATCYCCTGGAAGGGTTCACATGTTCAGAATCAGATTAGGAGAAGAGCAGAGTAGACCTCTCTTCTACTGAGCAACATAGCAGGTTAGTACTGATGCTGCTGGCCTGGGGTATGGCGGGTGGAGAAGCTATATGTCTGTCTCTCTGGCTCATTTCACTCAAAAGATGGTTCATAGAACATCGTAGCTGATTAAACTCAACTCTACGATATACAATGGAGTTCAGCCGCGAGTAATTTTTTTTGTAAATAAAAAAGCGGCATATTTTAGCACCCAAAGAATAGACGTCAGAGCTCCAGTCCGCCCACACTCGTCGCTACTCAACTCCATTGTAAATCGTGGCGTTGAGTTTAAAGGACATGGCAGACATTATCTGCAAGCATGAATAAACTGGGAAATGATCACGTCTTTCTCCCTAACTCCCTCCCCACAGCTCTGAGTAAAATGCTCCAACTTACAATTATTTAACACTCTGGTGAGCATGATAGATTAAGTGTCCTCCTCTGGGAGAGGAGAGGAGGGGAAGATACAGCAGCAGCAAAAAGGTGTGGATGGGACTACTGCATCAAAATCCCATCTCTTCTAGACCTGGTCTCTCTGGTCTCTTGGTGCCTTTTTGATTGTCAAGGCTTCTCTCCCTCCTCTGGTTGTGTTGTTTTGGGAGGGAGTAGATCCCACTGCAGCCACAGTGTGAAGCTCCTATTATAGCAACAATTATAGAGCACCACTCACTATCTGACTGAGCCACATGGAGAGAGTTAACCTGGGAAATAAAACTGCCATGATGTGTAGGTGTACAGTATGGACATAGTATTTCACAGCTCTCTCAGGCTCAATACTAAGCTTAGTCACAATTAGGGCTGTGGTGGTCATTACATTTTGTCAGCCCGTGATTGTCATGCAAATAACTGCCGGTCTCACGGTAATTGACTGTTAATTAACATAAACACGTTTAGCGTCYCCGGCTTCCATGCATAGCCTACAAGCCACTGATGTAGACCTTTTGAACATCATCATTATAAGAAGTCTAATAAATCCATTTAACATAGCCTACACCATCACAATAAATACATTTATTTTAGGTAGGTCTAAAGAAACATGGTATGAAGACAATTTTGCCTATTTCAGAAGAACAGAATAGCATATTCTGAGTCGTCCTTATGTTAGGCACTGATCTGGCTATGCCATATGGCTGTGGGCTACACTAGTTCATTTAGCAAGCAAGATTTGCTTATAATTCCTGTGACATATTTTTYCCAAGGGAGTGCGCACATGTGGCTATTCTGTGTTGAGTGGTTAACAAATAAACAGGTCCTCCTATATGCTTAATTTAGAGTTATTTATACAACTTCAGTTGTGATACAAACGTGAGGTTATATGTTTTGATTTCTAATATATTCTAAKRCTGCATGATGCGACTCTAATGATGATTCTAAAAAAGTCACTGGAAAGGCATGCGCTCTGCTCTGTTTATTGCGCAGGCTGCACACACTTCATCATTCTCTCATTCACAATTTGACAAGCACTTGATAATATTCTCACCCTTCTGACTATTCTGGTCTTTACATATAGCCTACTAATATATGGGCTTCCGAGTGGTGCAGCGGTCTAAGGCACTGCATCTCAGTGCAAGACAGTCCCTGGTTTGAATCCAGGCTGTATCACATCCGGCCGTGATTGGGAGTCCCATAGGGCGGCGCACAATTGGCCCAGCGTTGTCCGGGTTTGGCCGTCATTGTAAATAAGAATTTGTTCTTAATTGACTTAATTGAAAATAAAAAAACTAGGTGTAATAATTTTTTATTTAGAATGGCCCACAAACATGTCATCTGTAGCCTGTGCTCGAATAGCAAATGGAGGTTACGTTAAGCAGATTAATGTGCTTAATTTTAGAATTGAGCAATAAATATAGCAGCACGAGAAAGCTGGGAGCCTCTTTTAAATAGTGGCCAGTGAAAACGCGATTGGCTTATTGTTTGCGTAATGGCTTATAAGAACACGTTTCACAGCTCTGTACGCTATGGGCTTACCAACCCTGTTTCAAGGGTCCTAGGCTTACAGGCTATGTTTTGAGTTATTTGGCCACTTTAGTTGTAATACAAACCAAAAACATATACTGTAGGCMTATGGGCTAGGCTACATGATGCATGTGACTATGATTTGAATAAGTAAACAAATATGCATGTGCTGTTTCTTGTCTTAGAATGCACACGCTGGGCATCGTTCACAAGTGATAATATTCTCACCCATCAGACCATTCTCAATTTAATATTGTCTTTAGCACAGGCTACAGATGACATGTTTACATATACTAAATAATACATGTGTGAAATTAGTTTTGATTTAGAATGGGCCATTATCATGCACCTGTCGAAACAGGGGCAGGGCAAAAAAAAAAAAAAGACAATCTGTATGCACTTGAATAGCGAACAGTGTCACGCTCTGATCTGTTTCACCTGTCCTTGTCTCYACCCCCCTCCAGGTGTCGCCCATCTTCCCCATTTATCCCCTGGGTATTTATACCTGTGTTTTCTGTCTGTCTGGGCGAGTTCGTCTTGTTTGTTCAAGTCAACCAGTGTTTTGTCTCAGCTTCTGCTTTTCTCCAGTCTCTCTTTTTCTCATCCTCCTGGTTTTGAMCCTTGCCTGTCCTGAGCCTGCCTGCCGTCCTGTGCGCCTACTCTGGATTACCGACCTCTGCCTGACCCTGGGCCCACCTGCCGATCCTGTACCTTGGTCCCACTACTCTGGATTATCAACCCCTGCCTGCCTTGACCGGCCGTTTGATTGCCCCTGTTATTACAATAAACATTGTTACTTCAACACAGTCTGCACTTGGGTCTTACCTGAAACGTGATAGTACGAACTGGCCATGACTGACCCAGCARACTTGGACCAGCTCCGCAATGCCATCTCCTCCCAAGGAGCTCTCATTGGTAGACACAAGGAGAGCTGACCTAGCATGACCTAGCATTGGACGCTTTGCAGGAGCAATTCCGTGGCTTGCTTACTAGACAGCCTACCACGACGGTAACCTCCCAGCCCCTCAGTAACCCAGCTGGTAGCAGCGCCGTCACCCCGGCGTCTTTGTCCCCTAGAGGATCCGAGCTTACTCAAGTTCCTCCAAGAGCMTTCGAAGACTGCCGACTTGCCCCTTCCCGAGCCGATGCAGCTCGGCAGGGCTTGGCTGTCTYCAGCCGAATGCATATTCAGACTTAACACTCAGAGTTGTCTGTATTGCTATACTGCTGGTCATTATGTGTCTACCTGTCCCTTCAAGAGACCTAGCTCATTGGTAGGAATGAGTACTCTGGTGGGTCTTAAGCCGGATGCGCAGGCACACCGCTATAGCCCCGCAGCTATACCCCYGGAAGCCGAGACCWTTCCCCCCTGCTCCAAAATGAATAGCCCCTCTGCTGTTCGTCATCTGTTGCCCCGTAACTTCCGAATACTTCCTACTTTTCATGTGTCTAGATCTAAACCCATGTCTCCTGTTTCCAGGCCCACCCCTCCCCCATCTCATTGACGGCCAACTGTCTTACAGGGTGAGATGTCTCCTGAAGGTTTGACTGCGGGGCAGGGGATTCCAGTACCTGGTTGACTGGGAGGGTTATGGCCTGGAGGAAAGGTGCTGGGTCTCCGCTAGGGACATCCTGGACCCAGGCCTCATCTCTAAATTSCAACGCCGACACCCCGCTCAACTAGGTATGCGTCCAGGTAGGACGCCAGGTGGCGTCCCTAGAGGGGGTACTGTCACACCCTGATCTGTTTCACCTGTCCTTGTGCTTGTCCCCACCCCCCTCCAGGTGTTGCCCATCTTCTCCACTTATCCCCTGGGTATTTATACCTGTGTTTTCTGTCTGTCTGGGTGAGKTTGTCTTGTTTGTTCAAGTCAACCAGTGTTTTCTCTGATTTCTTCTGATTTTCCCAGTCTCTCTTTTTCCAGTCCTCCTGGTTTTGACCCTTGCCTGTCCTGACTCTGAGCCTGCCTGCCATCCTGTGCCGTTGCCCCTACTCTGGAATACCAACCTCTGCCTGACCTGACCCTGACGCTTGCATGCCGCGCTGTACCTTGGCCCCACTACTCTGGATTATCGACCCCTTATCGACTTTTCCGGCGGTTCATTTTCATGCCAGCCAGGTAGACTACTCCGGTTTTAAAGCGAAGCAATGTGCTTAATATTAGGAAAGTAGAGAAATAAATATAGTAGGCCTAGCCTATAGAAAGCTGATGGGATCCTCTTTTTAATAGAGGCCATCAAAACTCTGTTTTCTCACTTAATTGCATAGCCTATTGAAATGTTGCGCAACATGGGTTTATAAATCAAATCAAAGTTTATTTGTCACGTGCGCCAAATACAACAGGTGTAGTAGACCTTACAGTGAAATGTTTACTTACAGGCCCTAACCAATAGTGCAAAAAAGGTATTAGGTGAACAATAGGTAGGTAAAGAAATAAAACAGCAATAAAGACAGGCTATATACAGTAGTGAGGCTATAAAAGTAGTGAGGCTACATACAGACACCGGTTAGTCAGGCTGATTGAGGTAGTATGTACATGTAGATATGGTTAAAGTGACTATGCATATATGATGAACAGAGTAGCAGTAGCGTAAAATAGAGGGTTGGCGGGTGGTGGGTGGGACACAATGCAGATAGCCCAGTTAGTCAATGTGCGGGAGCACTGGTTGGTCGGCCCAATTGAGGTAGTATGTACATGAATGTATAGTTGAAGTGACTATGCATATATGATAATCATACTAGCAGCAGCGTAAAAAGGGGGGTTGGGGGGGGCACACAATGCAAATAGTCTGGTTAGCCATTTGATTACCTGTTCAGGAGTCTTGTGGCTTGGGGGTAAAAACTGTTGAAGCCTTTTTGTCCTAGACTTGGCACTTCGGTACCGCTTGCCATGCGGTAGTAGAGAGAACAGTCTATGAATGGGGTGGATGGGGTATTTGACAATTTATAGGGCCTTCCTCTTACAACGCCTGGTGTAGAGGTCCTGGATGGCAGGCAGCTTAGCCCCAGTGATGTACGGGGCCGTACGCACTACCCTCTGTAGTGCCTTGCGGTCAGAGGCCGAGCAGTTGCCATGCTAGGCAGTGATGCAACCAGTCAGGATGCTCTCTATGTTGCAGCTGTAGAACCGTTTAAGGATCTCAGGACCCATGACAAATCTTTTTAGTTTCCTGAGGGGGAATAGGCTTTGTCGTGCCCTCTTCACGACTGTCTTGGTGTGTTTGGACCAGTCTAGTTTGTTGTTGATGTGGACACCAAGGAACTTGAAGCTCTCAATCTGCTCCACTACAGCCCCTTCGATGAGAATGGGGGCGTGCTCGGTCCTCCTTTTCCTGTAGTCCACAATCATCTCCTTAGTCTTGGATACGTTGAGGGAGAGGTTGTTATTCTGGCACCATCTGGCCAGGCCTCTGACCTCCTCCCTATAGGCTGTCTCGTCGTTGTCGGTGATCAGGCCTACCACTGTTGTGTCGTCTGCAAACTTAATGATGGTATAGGAACACTTTCATTCCATGCATCAACCAGCTAAGAGGAGCTGGCTCTCCCTATGCTACAGGTGATTCTATTCCACTCAAACTCTGAATGCCAGGGCTCTCATGAGGTGTTTGATTTGGTTTTTGATTGCATTTCCATTGACATCAGAGTGATTAGAGGGACAATAAAGCGCTGAGTACCGACCATTAGCGACTGGTCGTTAGCAAGTTTGGTAGGCTACTAGTGACCATCAGTGGCATGGGAGCGCAGTTTTGGAGAAGCCTAGTTACCGTGACTCAACGGTCACATGGAATTTGGCTGCGGTCAATGACTCGTGACCGCCAGTGTGGCGGTAATACGGTCACCGTAACAGCCCTACATTAGCATTGTAAACTAGGGCTGTTACGGTGACCGTATTACCGGCCACACTGGCGGTCACGAGTCATTGACCGGCAGCAAATTCATGTGACCGTTGAGTCACGGTAACTAGAGACTGGGAAAATCAGAAGCTAAGAAAACACTGGTTGACTTGAACAAACAAGACAACCTCACCCAGACAGACAGAAAACACAGGTATAAATACCCAGGGATAAGTGGAGAAGATGGGCAAACACCTGGAGGGGGGTGGGGACAAGCAACAAGGACAGGTGAAACAGATCAGGGTGTGACAGTAACCCCCTCTAGGGACGCCACCTGGCGTCCTACCTGGACGCATACCTAGTTGAGCGGGGTGTCGGCGTTGAATTTAGAGATGAGGCCTGGGTCCAGGATGTCCCTAGCGGAGACCCAGCACCTTTCCTCCAGGCCATAACCTCCCAGTCACCAGGTACTGGAATCCCCTGCCCCGCAGTCAAACCTTCAGAGACATCTCACCCTGTAAGACAGTTGGCCGTCAATGAGATGGGGAGGGGTGGGCCTGGAAACAGGAGACATGGGTTTAGATCTAGACACATGAAAAGTAGGAAGTATTCGGAAGTTACGGGGCAACAGATGACGAACAGCAGAGGGCTATTCATTTTGGAGCAGGGGGGAAGGTCTCGGCTTCCGGGGTATAGCTGCGGGGCTATAGCGGTGTGCCTGCGCATCCGGCTTAAGACCCACCAGAGTACTCATTCCTACCAATGAGCTAGGTCTCTTGAAGGGACAGGTAGACACATAATGACCAGCAGTATAGCAATACAGACAACTCTGAGTGTTAAGTCTGAATATGCATTCGGCTGGAGAACAGCCAAGCCTGCCGAGCTGCATCGGCTCGGGAAGGGGCAAGTCGGCAGTCTTCGAAGGCTCTTGGAGGAACTTGAGTAAGCTCGGATCCTCTAGGGGACAAAGACGCCGGGGTGACGGCGCTGCTACCAGCTGGGTTACTGAGGGGCTGGGAGGTTACCGTCGTGGTAGGCTGTCTAGTAAGCAAGCCACGGAATTGCTCCTGCAAAGCGTCCAATGCTAGGTTCATGCTAGGTCAGCTCTCCTTGTGTCTACCAATGAGAGCTCCTTGGGAGGAGATGGCATTGCGGAGCTGGTCCAAGTTGCTGGGTCAGTCATGGCCAGTTCGTACTATCACGTTTCAGGTAAGACCCAAGTGCAGACTGTGTTGAAGTAACAATGTTTATTGTAATAACAGGGGCAATCAAACGGCCGGTCAAGGCAGGCAGGGTTGATAATCCAGAGTAGTGGGACCAAGGTACAGGATCGGCAGGTGGGCCCAGGGTCAGGCAGAGGTCGGTAATCCAGAGTAGGCGCACAGGACGGCAGGCAGGCTCAGGACAGGCAAGGGTCAAAACCAGGAGGATGAGAAAAAGAGAGACTGGGAGAAAGCAGAAGCTGAGACAAACACTGGTTGACTTGAACAAACAAGACGAACTCGCCCAGACAGACGAAAAACACAGGTATAATACCCAGGGGATAAATGGGGAAGATGGGCGACACCTGGAGGGGGGTAGAGACAAGGAACAGGTGAAACAGATCAGAGCGTGACACTGTTCGCTATTCAAGTGCATACAGATTGTCTTTTTTTTTTTTTTGCCCTGCCCCTGTTTGACAGGTGCATGATAATGGCCCATTCTAAATCAAAACTAATTTCACACATTATTATTTAGTATATGTAAACTGTCATCTGTAGCCTGTGCTAAAGACAATATTAAATTGAGAATGGTCTGATGGGTGAGAATATTATCACTTGTGAACGATGCCCAGCGTGTGCATTCTAAGACAAGAAACAGCACATGCATATTTGTTTACTTATTCAAATCATAGTCACATGCATCATGTAGCCTAGCCCATAGGCCTACAGTATATGTTTTTGGTTTGTATTACAACTAAAGTGGCCAAATAACTCAAAACATAGCCTGTAAGCCTAGGACCTTGAAACAGGGTTGGTAAGCCCATAGCGTACAGAGCTGTGAAACGTGTTCTTATAAGCCATTACGCAAACAATAAGCCAATCGCGTTTTCACTGGCCACTATTTAAAAGAGGCTCCCAGCTTTCTCGTGCTGCTATATTTATTGCTCAATTCTAAAATTAAGCACATTAATCTGCTTAACGTAACCTCCATTTGCTATTCGAGCACAGGCTACAGATGAATGTTTGTGGGCCATTCTAAATAAAAATTATTACACCTAGTTTTTTTAATTTTCAATTAAGTCAATTAAGAACAAATTCTTATTTACAATGACGGCCAAACCGGCAACGCTGGGCCAATTGTGCGCCGCCCTATGGGACTCCCAATCACGGCCGGATGTGATACAGCCTGGATTAAAACCAGGGACTGTCTGCACTGAGATGCAGTGCCTTAGACCGCTGCACCACTGGAAGCCCATATATTAGTAGGCTATATGGTAAAGACCAGAAAGTCAAAAGGGTGAGAATATTATCAAGTGCTTGTCAAATTGTGAATGGAGAGAATGATGAAGTGTGTGCAGCCTGCCGCAATAAACAGAGCAGAGCGCATGCCTTTCCAGTGACTTTTTTAAAGATCATCATAGAGTCGCATATGCAGCATTAGAATATATTAGAAATCAAAACATATAACCTCACGTTTGTATCACAACTGAAGTTGTATAAATAACTCTAAATTAAGCATATAGGAGGACCTGTTTATTTTGTTAACCACTCAACACAGAATAGCCACATGTGCGCACTCCCTTGGAAAAAATATGTCACAGAATTATAAGCAATCTTGCTTGCTAAATGAACTAGTGTAGCCCACAGCCATATGGCATAGCCAGTCAGTGCCTAACATAAGGACGACTCAGAATATGCTATTCTGTTCTTCTGAAATAGGCAAAATTGTCTTCATACCATGTTTCTTTTAGAGCCTACCTAAAATAAAGTATTTATTGTGATGGTGTAGGCTATGTAAATGGATTTATTAGACTTCTTATAATGATGATGTTCAAAAAGGTCTACATCAGTGGCTTGTAGGCTATGCATGGAAGCCGGAGACGCTAAACGCGTGTTTATGTTAATTAAACAGTCAATAGACCGGGAGACGCGCAGTTATTTGCATGACAATCACGGGCTGACAAATAATGAACCACCACAGCCTAATTGTGACTAAGCTTAGTATTGAGCTGAGAGAGCTGTGAAATACTATGTCCATACTGATCACTACACATCATGCAGTTTTATTCCCAGGTTAACTCTCTCCATGTGGCTCAGTCAGATAGTGAGTGGTGCTCTATAATTGTTGGCTTATAATAGGAGCTTCACACTGTGGGCTGCAGTGGGATCTACTCCTCCCAAAACAACACAACCAGAGGAGGGAGAGAAGCCTTGACAATCAAAAGGCACAAGAGACGCAGAGAGACCAGGTCTAGAAGAGATGGATTTTGATGCAGTAGTCCCATCCCACCTTTTTGCTGCTGCTGGTGTATCTTCCCCTCCTCTCCTTCCAGAGGAGGACACTTAATCTATCATGCTCACCAGATGTTAAATAATTGTAAGTTGGAGCATTTTACTCAGAGCTGTGGGGAGGGAGTTAGGGAGAAAGACGTGATCATTTCCCAGTTTATTCATGCTTGCAATAATGTCTGCCATGTCTTTAAACTCAACGCCACGTTTACAATGGAGTTGAGTAGCGACGAGTGTGGGCGGACTGGAGCTCTGACGTCTATTCTTTGGGTGCTAAAATATGCCGCTTTTTATTTACAAAAAAAATTACTCGCGGTCTGAAACTCCATTGTAATATCGTAGAGTTGAGTTTAATCAGCTACGATGTTCTATGAACCATCTTTTGAGTGAAATGAGCCAGAGAGACAGACATATAGCTTCTCCAACCCGCATAGACCAGGCCAGCAGCATCAGTACTAACCTGCTATGTTGCTCAGTAAGAAGAGAGGTCTACTCTGCTCTTCTCCTAATCTGATTCTGAAATGTGAACCCTCCAGGGGATGCAGCACAGGTAAAGCAGCCATTGGCGTTAGAGTGGTGCAGCAAAGTGCTTCAATCCCATTACTGTGCATGAGCTTAGGGATGTGGTGACTTGATGCGATCATATGCAGCCTAAATTGACCAGTGGGAAAAACCAATGGGTCAAAGCCTGACAGAGTCAGACGGGGATACATGTCCTCCCAGTGGACTTCTACTGATCTCAGTTAGAGACTCAGTAGTGTATTCATGACATTACCAAGGAAGCCAGCAATAAGGCATGTTATGTTCTGCGTGGGCGGTGGACACGGTGCCGTGTGCTAGAGGTCTGGGTCTACTGTATCTGCTGCAGATGTTTGCTTGTCGCCCCATTATGCTTGGAAAGGAGGCCAGACTAGGGGGACAACAAAAAAAGAAGACACATAGCTGCCTATGCTTTTAACATATGCTAGGTACATCCATTATCAACAAAATTATAATTGATAAACTAATTAGAAACAGTTGGAGTAGCAGTGAAATGATTCCTGGAAACCTGTAAGCAGTGCTGTCTGGTTGGGATGTATGTGAGATGAAGGCGTCCGCATGCTTCCCAGCCGAAACAGTTTGGAAGAAGTTTGTGCGTACTGTGTATTATGACGACAATTTTGTGAACATTTTTGTTTGTGTTTTGGACTTCGGTAAAGCGTTTTTCCGGTTGTTCAGACACACAATAGCCCAAAGTCTATGCCCCTTCATTGGTGATTGGTCAACAGTAGAGATTCTCAATAAAGTTCTGTTGTCATTCAACGAGAGATGACTCGTTTCATGCAAAAAATGTTATGAGAAATTCTGCACCAAACATCTTAGTTTGATGTAAAATTGCTGGACTAAGATCTCGGCAACAACGTCAACATTAATGGCATATTTCTTTTGAAGTATCTTCGATTAATTCTGACAATTATGAGGAAGTATACTGACTATGGCATCTCAAAATGACAAACAGTTCTATTGCTTGATTTTTTACTGAAGGTCTTTTAAGGGCGTATGCGAGCAACATGTTCGTGTTCGTGTGTGTGTTGTGTGTGTGTGTGTGTGTGTGGTGTGTGTGTGTGGTGTGTTGTGTGTGGGTGTGTTGTGTTGGTGTGTGTGTGTGTGTGGTGTTGTGTGTGTGTGTGTGTGTGTGTGTTGTGTGTGTGTGTGTGTGTGTGTGTGTGTGTGTGTGTGTGTGTGGTGTTGTGTGTGAGGGTCAGATGATGCTGCTTGTCGCTAGTCGTGACATGGAGATGGCTTTGAGCCTTGGCCAGAGGTCTTATGAGATACATTTGAATACTTGTATTAGAAGTCACTTAAATTATATCATTCAATTCCCCAACTCCATAGACAGCATGGTCCCATTGTGGATCAGTCGCAGTCTGTACTTTAACTAACTGCATGGTTTGCAAATAAATGTTCATAGTATAATCACACAAAGTTCTGCAATTTGCTGAGGGCTTTATGTATGCTGCCCTCTATGTTATCTAAGCTGAGGCTATAGCCTATACACCTCATGATTATCAATCTCTCACTCTGAAATAGTGGGGTCCTCAGAGGCAGATTACTTAGTATCAGTTTCATAATTAAATGCAGCTTTATTTGACCTACACTTATTGTAAAAAATTAAGAAGACCTTCCCTAATATTTGGGCTGATGTCCTTTTGGGTGGTGGACCATTCTTGATACACACGGGAAAATGCTGAGTGTGAAAAACCAGCAAGCGTTGCACTTCATGACTCACTCAAACCGGTGCGCCTGGCACCTGCTACCATACCCCGTTAAAGGCAATTAAATATTTTGTCTTGCCCATTCACCCTCTGAATGGAACACATACACAATCCCTGTTTCAATTGTCTCAAGGCTTAAAAATCCTTCTTTAACCTGTTTCCTCCCCATCATCTACACTGATTAATGGATTTAACTGGTGACATCAATAAGGGATCATACCTTTCACCTGGATTTCACCTGGTGGAGAGAGTTCCTAATGTTTTGTACACTCATTGCGGCAAAAATAATTTGAACGTTTAGTCCATAATGTTGCTTGATCGGTGCTTAGGCTATTAGTAGGCTACATGAAAAGTGCAATACTGTTAAAAATAACCATGTGTTAGTGTGGACTTTCAGTGAATTTAATGTAAATCACGAAAGCTAAGTGCAGGAAATGATCAGCAAAAAAGAGTGATCAAATTTAGATCCTACATTTTCTTTTAGCATGTTAAAAGAATGGAAGCTTATTGCAAAAAGTGTGAATTATTTTGGACTCTAGTATCTACCTTTGATGAGCATTTAGGTCTCGTTCCTTCAACCAAGTATTATAGAAACTCAGCCCCCCCTTAAGAGGTAATCATAATTTTCTGATCTGCAGGAAGGTTTGCAGGCAGAGTTAAGAATCTTCAATAAACCGCTCAGACTAAAGAAAGGCTACCTCCCTCTATTGTACCTTTTCTTCCTTAGGTAGAATAACCCAGTGTAGGGTTTGCAATACGCTCTTCATCGGGCACACTCCACTGGTATGAGTAGAAAAAGCAAAAAAGGAGGTTTGTGCAATTGACCAAGAATAGGATATCGATTTTAATGAACAACTCTGTTTCTGCCCTCTGTGACTGTGTGTTCCTGTGTGTTCTAAAAAACACTTGTACTGTTTTGCAGAGCAAGACGGTGTAGTGCCTGGTACTTGCGTCATATCTCCGACCCAAACGAGCAGACAGCCATTAGATCCGGGTGCAAAGTGGTGCTGAGATCGCGCTAGCATGTGTTGCAATTAAATATTCATGAAGGCTTAAGATGCAAACTTCTGCTCGTTTCTCTGCACAGCCCTTAACCTGGCCTGGAGAAGGAAATAGGGGAATAACTCTCAAAGATGAACAGAGAACAAACATTTAGAATGATTGTTGGCTTTGAGGAAGCAAGCACAATATTACTGCACTGAAGGCTGCGGATGTCATGTAACTGACTCTATTTTAAAAAGAAGAGAAAAGGCAAGGACTCGATGATGATGTATGTTGGTACCCCAAAAAATTATCTGGAGATTTATGCATATGTACATTGGTGCCCACATTGATCGTGTCCGGTTATAAATATCCTGGTAGCTATATTTCAAAGTATATTGATGAGTTAGTTAAAAGTTATGAATTAAAATGGGATTGCTTTATAGGAAAGCTTTATGCCTTTTGTTAAATAGCAGAAAACAATAATTCAGTCAACATTCATACTTGTTATAGATTATTCCGATATCGTATATATGAATGCAGCTGGCCACTGTATTGAAGACTTTGGACGCAGTTTATCACAGCGGGTGATAGGTTCAGTACACATCACTGGTTTCTGTATCAGAATGTAGGCTGGCCACTTTGAAGTCTCCTAGAATCGATGCATTGCACTCATTTGGTTTTAATAAACAACGCTTGACAAATGTCCGCCGTACCTTACTTCATTGTTAACCTACAGACGTACGAGCTACAGACCCAGTCTCAGGGATGGCTAACTCTGGAGATCACTTTTAAATCTATTTTTAGTTTTTATTGCACCTTGTCGAATAATCTCAAAACTCTCTAAAATTTGATGATTTGGTGCCCTCTAGGGATGGGATTAAAAACCTAGATACAGCCGCAGGACGATTTTTTCTTGAGCGGATGGTCAGGGGGCACGGAACATAATTACAAATAATTCGTAGAGCGCAAATTGACCGCAAGAAGCCCAAACAGATATAAAATTTGACAAAAAAATTATCATTTCCAAACCATGGTATACGATTACATATATCTCTGGAACAGAGAAAATCACTTGGAGCTGATTTGCTGGTGTTTTAGTGTTTTATGTCCAACATAAAAAATACAATTTTTTGGGGGGGAGGCTCAGTAAATTTAGAGGGACAAATAAAATGCCCCATGAGCCTCCAGATGCGAACCCTGCTTCAGGGCAAATCAGATGGCTAAATGAGAACCTATTAATTGAAGAATGTCTTTGTTTTCTTATGAATAGTATTTTGTATCTCTGTTTTGCTTGTCATAGTGTATTGATTAATATGTATATTTATTGTGAATAACAGGCTCATCTGTAAAAGATACCTTGGTCTCAGATGACAGCCTGTCCAAAAATAAAAGGTTAAATAAAATAAATAAAAATGTGCTTCGAAAGGTACTAAAGGAAGACTGAAGTATATATGGTCATTATTGAAGAGGTAATGGAAGGTTTTACTTTATTGGCCCGAGCACTTAGGTCCATTAAGACCCAGTCACAGTGTGTTATTTACCACTTCCTACCCATTAAAGGCAGAACGCACAGAGAGGGAAAAAACCCCACTGTCCTCAAGGTTTAGTCACACAAATAAAGGACTAACAACTCAATGAAATGGTAGGTTATCATAAAGCGGTAGTCTCAAGACAACGATTTTTATTTGGTGCCAGGAATCTTAGAGAACTGACTAGATGTGGATACCATTAGATGCGGTAGTCAACGATAAACAGAGTAAAATAGAAAACTACATTCAAAGGATTAGGCCATATGTAGCCCTAAGTAATTAGATGCATAGTCCATCTAGCTAACTACAGAAATACTTCATGAATCCTGTCCGTTTGCACGCACAAATTTGTGTTCTCTCTTTCCGCTGTGGTGAAATGTCATGGTATTTATACAGTTCCTCTTTTGTTATATTCATCTCGCTTCTCTCTCTCTCGCTCTCTCTCTCTCTCTCTCTCTCTCACTCTCTCTTTCTTCTCTCTCTGTCTAACAGCCTCACTTCAAAAGAGCAGAGAGAGATCCTGACTTATTTCCATGACAGTGACAAATCGCAGTAAAACCTGGTGAAAATGTCTTATTCCAAGGTTGATTCATTGTTCTAAGCTCCAATTTATCATGTTAATGTAATCTGGGTCGCCTGTTGTTCTCCGCCAGCCCAGCTGCCTATCAGAGGCAGGATATTGCACTCGGAGTGACAGCAGAAAACCATAACATGCTGATGGTGCTGTGGCTTTGTGTAAGCCGGGGGTGAACTTAATTGGATTCTGTAATACACCACCAATTCTCTCACTCTTTCAATGACGAGGCATTGAATCCCTCCTCAATTGGTAATCTATTGTGCCTGTCATAAATAAAACATAATGGAAGGAAACATATTATGCTATGCCCTGTATGCCGATGGATGTGGAGTTTAATTCCAAGAATAGGCTAGATTTAACATTTCATACTGGCTGGTATTGCGGTCTTTGTTTTGTGTTGTTGGAAGGTGAGTCACGTGCTCTCTCCTTCCTCTCTCTATTCTCTCTAATCTCTAGCAAACAGTGTGCTTTGCTGGGAGGTCGTTCATCGCTCCTCTCTCTCTCTCTCTCTCTTCTCTCTTATCTCGTCTCTCTCTCTCTCTCTCTTCTCTCTCTCTCTCTCTCTCTCTTTCTCTGGCCATGGGGCAAGATTGTATTTCTGCACCAAAGCTAAAAGCTTGAGGACAGTAGAACTCAGTGAGATACAGTGATTCTGAACGTACTTCAGACCCCTTCCCGTTTCAAATTTTGTTTTACGTTACGGCCTTGTTCTAAAAATGTATTAATAATTGTTTTCCTCAGCAATCTCACAGATACACCCATAATGACATAAGTGAAAACAGGTTTTTTAGAAAAACAGAAAATAACCTTATTTTACGTAAATATCCAGACCTTTTACTCTGAGACTCAAAGGTTGAGCCTCAGGTGCATCCTGCTTCCATGATCATCTTGGAGATGTTTCTACAACTTGATTGGAGTCCAAGATTTAGAAAGACACACCCTGTCTATTTAAGGTCCCACAGTTGACAGTGCACTGTCAGAAGCAAAACCAAGCATGGGGTCTGAAGGAATTGCCGTAGAGCTCTGAACAGTGAATTACGTCGAGGCCAGGGTCCCAAATATTTCTTGCTATAATACTGTATGTGTGATAGCTGAATTGTATATTGGTGGAGGTCAGAAATTCTTATTCATGGTAAAGGGTGGGAGACAAATTCCATATCTATCTGTGAAGGAAAAAAGCTCTCCTGTCAATGAGAGCTTTCAAGTTCTCAAGTGAAAATATTGATTGGTAGTAGTATCAGATACTAGGAACCTTCCTTCACAGTTTCCCTGCTTTCAGGGCTGCAGCTCTGTCTGCCTATGAACAATTAAAATGAACCACCACAAAGTCCATCTTGTCAAGATGTTCGATCTTTAGCATTCTCCCTCTCCCACCCTCAGTGACCTCTCTGGTCCCTTAATATTAAATTAGCAGACAGTTGATTTCCTCAACTATACAATCTAATACAATCTAAACTACTCCTCATTGATTACATTTTAAAAACATTGCCTTAAACAGACTGTGACAAACCTAACCTAGTTACTAGGGGCACATCTTTAGTTTTAAGAAGTGGGGGAGACAATAAATTATTATTATTTTTTATCCAGTCGGCATTATCAACTGCCAAAAATGCCTACCCGTCAAGAGGCGTCTGCAATGGTCCTAAAGCACACAGTTGCATTCGTTTTGTATCACATTCCAATGATAAAACTGATGCGGACAAAAAATCAATTTCAGAATGTGGGGGTGGGGGGG
>NC_036859.1:21941631-21951665 GCF_002910315.2 Salvelinus sp. IW2-2015
ACAAAACAAGGAACTGGAGGACCTGTCTGGTTGACTGAGATGGCAAGAAAGCAGAGAAATGCCTCATCATGGACAGAACTCTTCCCATTTTAGCAACTATTGAGTCTTTATGTTTGATCATGACAGCTTGCTATCTAGGGTTACATCCAGCAGTTTAGTCTACTCAACTTTCCAATCGCCACAATATTTAATTAAACATCTATATGAGGTTTAGGGTTGATTGAAGTGTTTCCCCCCCAATTTTTTTTAGATACACTACATGGCCAAAGTAGGTGGAATCCCTTCAAATGAGTGGATTCAGGTATTTCAGCACACCCGTTGCTGACAAGGTGTACAAAATCGAGCACACAGCCATGCAATGGCCATAGACAAACATTGGCGTTAGAATGGCCTGTACTGAAGAGCTCAGTGACTCAATGTGGCACCGTCATAGGATGCCACTTCTCCAACAAGTCGTTCGTCAAAATGTTGCCCTGCTAGAGATGCACCGGTCAACTGTAAGTGCTGTTATTGTGAAGTGAAATGTCTAGGAGCAACAACAGCTCAGCCGCAAAGTGGTAGGCCACAAAAGCTCACAGAATGGGACCGCCGAGTGCAGAAGCACGTAGCGCATAAAATTGTCTGTCCTCGGTTGCAACACTCACGACCGGAGTTCCAAACTGCCTCTGTAAGCAACATCAGCACAAGAATTGGTCTTCGGGAGCTTCATGAAAGTGTTTCTGTCCGAGTAGTTGAACACCATGCGCAATGCCAAATGTCGGCTGGAGTGGTGTAAAGCTCGCCGCCATTGGACTCTAGAGCAGTAAAACGCTTTCAATGGAGTGATAAATCACGCTTCACACATCTGGCAGTCCGCACTGATGAATTTGTGTTTGGCTATGACAGGAGAACGCTACCGGCTAGCCCCTTAGTTCCAGTGAAGGGAAATCTTAACGCAACAGCATATAATGACATTCTAGACAATTCTGTGCTTCCAACTTTGTGGCAACAGTTTGGGGAAGGCCCTTTCCTGTTTCAGCTGACAATGCCCCCGTGCACAAAGCGAGGTCTTACAAGAAATGGTTTTTGAGATCGTGTGGAAAAACTTGACTGGCCTGCACAGAACCCTGACCTCACCCATCAATACTTTGGGATGAATTGGAATGCCGAATGCGGGCCTAATCGCCAACATCAGTGCCAGACGCTCACTAATGCTCTTGTGGCTGAATGGAATCAAGTCCCCCAGCAATGTTCCAACATCTAGTGAAAATCATTCCAAGAAAAGTGGAGGCTGTTATAGCAGCAAACCAACTCCATATTAAGTCCATGATTTTGGAATGAGATGTTCAACAAGCAGGTGTCCCCATACTTTTCCATGTAGTGTATTTAGCATCAGCCTATTGCTAGTTTACCCATTCTAAAAACTACTGGAGCCTCTATGTTAAGGGTGTTAGTATGTATTTTACTGTCGAAGTGTATACAGTTGAGTCGTCAGCATACATAGACACACAGGGTTTATTGAAGGTCAGTGAGGTCATTAATAAAACAGCAAACAATAATGCCCAAGCCGGATGCCATGCGGTACACCACACTCAACCGAATTTGCATTAGAGAGGCTTCCGTTAAAGATAACCCTCTGTGTTTTCTATTAGATAGTTAACTCTCAATCTATGATTAGGCAGAGGATATAAATCCATAAAACCTACAGTTGAAGTCGGAAGTTTACATACACCTGTAGCCAAATACATTTAAACTCAGTTTTTCACAATTCCTGACATTTAATCCTAGTACAAATTCCCTGTATTAGGTCAGTTTAGGATCACCACTTTATTTTAAGAATGTGAAATGTCAGAATAATAGTAGAGAATGATTTATTTCAGCTTTTATTTCTTTCATCACAATCCCAAGTGAGTCAGAAGTTTACACACACTCAATTAGTATTTGTTAGCTTGCCTTAATTGTTTAACTTGGGTCAAAATTTCGGGTAGCCTTCCACAAGCTTCCCACAATAAGTTGGGTGAATTTTGGCCCATTCCTACTGACAAAGCTGGTGTAACTGAGTCAGGTTTGTAGGCCTCTGTGCTCCCACATGCTTTTTCAGTTCTGCCCACAAATTGTTTAGGATCGAGTCAGGGCTTTTTTGTTGGTCACTCCAATACCTTGACTTTGTTGTCCTTAAGCCATTTTGCCACAACTTAGGAAGTATGCTTGAGGTATTGTCCATTTGGAAGACCCATTTTCGACCAAGTCTTAACTTCCTGACTGATGTCTTGAGATGTTGCTTCAATATATCCACATAATTTTCCATCTCATAATGCCATCTATTTTTTGAAGTGCACCAGTCCCTCCTGCAGCAAAGCACCACACAACATGATGCTGCCAACTCCGTGCTTCACAGTTGGATGGTTGTTCTTCGGCTTGCAAGCCTCCCCCTTTTCCCTCCAACATAACTATGGTCATTATGGCCAAACAGTCTATTTTTGTTTCATCAGACCAGAGGACATTCTCCAAAAAGTATACGACCTTTTCCCCATGTTCAGTTGCAAACTGTAGTCTGGCCTTTTTATGGCGGTTTTGGAGCAGTGGCTTCTTCCTTGCTGAGCGGCCTTTCAGGTTTTGTCGATATAGGACTCGTTTTTACTTGTGGATATAGATACTTTTGTACCTGTTTCCTCCAGCATCTTCACAAGGTCCTTTGCTGTTGTTCTGGGATTGATTTGCAGCTTTTCGCACCAAAGTATGTTCATCTCTAGGAGACAGAACGCATTCTCCTTCCTGAGCGGTATGACGGCTGCGTGTCCCATGGTGTTTATACTTTCATACTATTGTTTGTACAGATGAACATGGTACCTTCAGGCGTTTGGAAATTGCTCCCAAGGATGAACCAGACTTGTGGAGGTCTACAATCTTTTTTCTGAGGTCTGGCTGATTTATTTTCATTTTCCCATGATTCAAGCAAAGAGGCACTGAGTTTGAAGGTAGCCTTGAAATACATCTACAGGTACACTTCCAAATTGACTCAAATTATGTCAATTAGGCCTATCAGAAGCTTCTAAAGCCATGACATTTCCTGGAATTTTCAAGCTGTTTAAAAGCACAGTCAATGTATGTAAACAATCTGACCACCTGGAATTGTGATACAGTGAAATTATAAGTGAAATAATCTGTCTGTAAACAATTGTTGGAAAAAACTTGTGTCATGTACAAAGTAGATGTCCTAACCGACTTGCTAAAACTATAGTTTGTTAAATAACAAGACATTTTTGAAGTGGTTGAAAAACGAGTTTTCATGACTCCAACCTAAGTGTATGTAAACTTCTGACTTCAACTGTATGTGTTTTTAGCAATATGTTATAATCAATGATATCAAATGCCCGCACAAAACAGCTTCCACAATCATCAGTCATTTGTGTCAGCATGTTGAGTGCCCTTCCTATAAGCATGTTGAAAGTTTGTTGTTACTTTGTTTTCTGCTTAAAATAACATTGTATTTAGTCGAACACAATTTCTTCTAAAAGATGGCTAAGGACCAGTAACATGCTGATTGGTCGGCTGTTTGGCTGCTTTGATGTTGACCATGTATTCCCCCTTTCTCTCTGCAGTGGGCCGCCTCCTGATCGAGTTCGCCTCCCAGATGACAATGGAACGGGTGCAGAAGGAGAACCCAAACGTGACGGAGGGGGGCAAGTACACCCCACCGGACTGCCGTGCCAAACAGAAGGTGGCTATCATTATCCCATTCAGACACAGAGAAAACCACCTCAAGTACTGGTTGCACTACCTGCACCCCATCCTACGACGGCAGAAGATCGACTACGCCATCTATATCATCACCCAGGTCAGTGGAAAGCAGGTCTTCAGGAAAAACTGCCATTAGTCTGGCTGCTTTTACGTAGTATGGGGCCTTATACACTTTTATACCATATAGCATGTCATTAAAGACTGACTCAGGATCAGCTCCTCTAACCTGGACCTACCTTTTACCACAAAATTGCTATTAGCCAAACAAGGAACTGAGTCCTGGAACAGTTAAAGGGACTTGATGTTAATAATGGAAGACCTCTGGCTACTGACTCTGTAACCAAAGGTAGACAGATCTTTGAATTACTAACTATGTACAAATATGAGATGGTTTTGGCCTATAAGCCAATGCATTCTGCTTTTCCATACTTTATTGGTGAAATATTTATTCCCAAAGAGCTACACGAGGGTGCAAAGGACCATCTTATTAGGACTAAGCAGATGATTCAACTAGTTCTAATGGCCCAACCCTTCCATGCCCCACCCATGTTCACCATGGGAGAATGGAAGTGTCCACGACAAGCTCCACCACGTAGGGGGAGAATGCTGGGTAATGAGCTCTGATGTCTTCCGTCAGTCAGTCCTGTGGGTGCAGCGCAAAGTCCTAATCACTCCCTCCGTGGAACAGGCAGTTTTGCTCCGCCTGCTCAGCTCAACTTAGCCCAATGTGTCTCTTGTTGTATGTCCCATTCTATCATATCTTCTCCAGGACTGCCTGGCCGTCGTTATTATCCATGTCAGAGACTTGCCTTCTCTATCATTAATGCAGCGCTGGTTTATTCTGCAATGGGAACTAGGAAGCGGACAACTGTGTGTGGTGTGTATGTGCGTGCGTGCATGTGTGTGTTTGTGTGTGCGCACGTGTGTGTGCAATGCTTCTGTTTCTCCTTTGATTTCCATCTGGTATATCTTCACTGAATATCTACTGTAGTAAAAGTTTGGATGATGAGCAGAACAGGGTTCTAGACCTGTAAATAAGAGTGTCCTGCCCGCCTATTGGGCTTTGGACTAAATTTGAGGCATATCTTATCTGGCTTATAAATGGAATTGCATATCACCATTTGAACTGTCAGATGCTTGAAGCACATATATATTATCCAAGGAGCATATTTATATGAAATATAACATCAGTTCCACGTAGAGTTAATTTCCATTAGAAACGATGACAGAGGATGACTCACCAAGACACCAAATGGCAGCCGCAGGAATAGCCTTGATTTGTATACATTTTTTCTGTTAATTACATTAAATTGTTGGTAGTTGCATCTAATGGTTGTGCCTTGTTATATACAGCCTATAACTGCAATACATGTCCCTCCAAATGAGTGTTTGGTGATATATCTGACTTTGGTCTTTGTGCAACACCATTACATTAGCATTGTAAACTATCTGACAGTTCAAATGGTGATATGCAATTCCATTTATAAGGCCAGATAAGATATGCCTCAAATTTAGTCCAAAGCCCAATAGGCAGGGCAGGACACTCTTATTTACAGGTCTAGAACCCTGTTCTGCTCATCATCCAAACTTTTACTACAGTAGATATTCAGTGAGAATATACCAGATGGAAATCAAAGGAGGAAACAGAAGCATTGCACACACACGTGCGCACACACAAACACACACATGCACGCACGCACATACACACCACACACAGTTGTCCGCTTCCTAGTTCCCATTGCAGAATAAAAACCAGCGCTGCATTAATGATAGAGAAGGCAAAGTCTCTGACATGGATAATAACGACGGCCAGGGCAGTCCTGGAGAAGATATGATAGAATGGGACATACAACAAGAGACACATTGGGCTAAGTTGAGCTGAGCAGGCGGAGCAAAACTGCCTGTTCCACGGAGGGAGTGATTAGGACTTYGCGCTGCACCCACAGGACTGACTGACGGAAGACATCAGAGCTCATTACCCAGCATTCTCCCCCTACGTGGTGGAGACTTGTCGTGGACACTTCCATTCTCCCATGGTGAACATGGGTGGGCATGGAAGGGTTGGGCCATTAGAACTAGTTGAATCATYATGCTTAGTCCTAATAAGATGGTCCTTTGCACCCTCGTGTAGCTCTTTGGGAATAAATATGTCACCCAATAAAGTATGGAAAAGCAGAATGCATTGGCTTATAGGCCAAAACCATCTCATATTTGTACATAGTAGTAATTCAAAGATCTGTCTACCTTTGGTTACAGAGTCAGTAGCCAGAGGTCTTCCATTATTAACATCAAGTCCCTTTAACTGTTCCAGGACTCAGTTCCTTGTTTGGCTAATAGCAATTTGTGGTAAAAGGTAGGTCCAGGTTAGAGGCAGCTGATCCTGAGTCAGTCTTTAATGACATGCTATATGGTATAACAAGTGTATAAGGCCCCATACTACGTAAAAGCAGCCAGACTAATGGCAGTTTTTCCTGAAGACCTGCTTTCCACTGACCTGGGTGATGATATAGATGGCGTAGTCGATCTTCTGCCGTCGTAGGATGGGGTGCAGGTAGTGCAACCAGTACTTGAGGTGGTTTTCTCTGTGTCTGAATGGGATAATGATAGCCACCTTCTGTTTGGCACGGCAGTCCGGTGGGGTGTACTTGCCCCCCTCCGTCACGTTTGGGTTCTCCTTCTGCACCCGTTCCATTGTCATCTGGGAGGCGAACTCGATCAGGAGGCGGCCCACTGCAGAGAGAAAGGGGGAATACATGGTCAACATCAAAGCAGCCAAACAGCCGACCAATCAGCATGTTACTGGTCCTTAGCCATCTTTTAGAAGAAATTGTGTTCGACTAAATACAATGTTATTTTACAGAAAACAAAGTAACAACAAACTTTCAACATGCTTATAGGGAAGGGCACTCAACATGCTGACACAAATGACTGATGATTGTGGAAGCTGTTTTGTGCGGCATTTGATATCATTGATTATAACATATTGCTAAAAACACATACAGTTGAAGTCAGAAGTTTACATACACTTAGGTTGGAGTCATGAAAACTCGTTTTTCAACCACTTCAAAAATGTCTTGTTATTTAACAAACTATAGTTTTAGCAAGTCGGTTAGGACATCTACTTTGTACATGACACAAGTAATTTTTCCAACAATTGTTTACAGACAGATTATTTCACTTATAATTCACTGTATCACAATTCCAGGTGGTCAGATGTTTACATACATTGACTGTGCCTTTAAACAGCTTGAAAATTCCAGGAAATGTCATGGCTTTAGAAGCTTCTGATAGGCTAATTGACATAATTTGAGTCAATTGGAAGTGTACCTGTAGATGTATTTCAAGGCCTACCTTCAAACTCAGTGCCTCTTTGCTTGACATCATGGGAAAATGAAAATAAATCAGCCAAGACCTCAGAAAAAAGATTGTAGACCTCCACAAGTCTGGTTCATCCTTGGGAGCAATTTCCAAACGCCTGAAGGTACCATGTTCATCTGTACAAACAATAGTATGGAAGTATAAACACCATGGGAACACGCAGCCGTCATACCGCTCAGGAAGGAGATGCGTTCTGTCTCCTAGAGATGAACATACTTTGGTGCGAAAAGTGCAAATCAATCCCAGAACAACAGCAAAGGACCTTGTGAAGATGCTGGAGGAAAACAGGTACAAAAGTATCTATATCCACAGTAAAACGAGTCCTATATCGACAAAACCTGAAAGGCCGCTCAGCAAGGAAGAAGCCACTGCTCCAAAACCGCCATAAAAGGCCAGACTACAGTTTGCAACTGAACATGGGGACAAAGGTCGTACTTTTTGGAGAAATGTCCTCTGGTCTGATGAAACAAAAATAGAACTGTTTGGCCATAATGACCATAGTTATGTTTGGAGGGAAAAGGGGGAGGCTTGCAAGCCGAGAAGCACCATCCCAACTGTGAAGCACGGAGTTGGCAGCATCATGTTGTGTGGGTGCTTTGCTGCAGGAGGGACTGGTGCACTTCACAAAAATAGATGGCATTATGAGGATGGAAAATTATGTGGATATATTGAAGCAACATCTCAAGACATCAGTCAGGAAGTTAAAGCTTGGTCGAAATGGGTCTTCCAAATGGACAATGACCTCAAGCATACTTCCTAAGTTGTGGCAAAATGGCTTAAGGACAACAAAGTCAAGGTATTGGAGGTGACCAACAAAAAGCCCTGACCTCGATCCTAAACAATTTGTGGGCAGAACTGAAAAAGCATGTGGGAGCACAGAGGCCTACAAACCTGACTCAGTTACACCAGCTTTGTCAGTAGGAATGGGCCAAAATTCACCCAACTTATTGTGGGAAGCTTGTGGAAGGCTACCCGAAATGTTTGACCCAAGTTAAACAATTTAAAGGCAACGCTAACAAATACTAATTGAGTGTGTGTAAACTTCTGACTCACTGGGATTGTGATGAAAGAAATAAAAAGCTGAAATAAATCATTCTCTACTATTATTCTGACATTTCACATTCTTAAAATAAAGTGGTGATCCTAACTGACCTAATACAGGGAATTTGTACTAGGATTAAATGTCAGGAATTGTGAAAAACTGAGTTTAAATGTATTTGGCTAAGGTGTATGTAAACTTCCGACTTCAACTGTAGGTTTTATGGATTTATATCCTCTGCCTAATCATAGATTGAGAGTTAACTATCTAATAGAACACAGAGGGTTATCTTTAACGGAAGCCTCTCTAATGCAATTCGGTTGAGTGTGGTGTACCGCATGGCATCCGGCTTGGGCATTATTGTTTGCTGTTTTTATTAATGACCTCCACTGACTTCAATAAACCCTGTGTGTCTATGTATGCTGACGACTCAACTGTATACACTTCGACAGTAAAATACATACTAACACCCTTAACATAGAGCTCCAGTAGTTTTAGAATGGGTAACTAGCAATAGGCTGATGCTAAATACACTACATGGCAAAAGTATGGGGACACCTGCTTGTTGAACATCTCATTCCAAAATCATGGACATTAAATATGGAGTTGGTTTGCTGCTATAACAGCCTCCACTTTTCTTGGAATGATTTTCACTAGATGTTGGAACATTGCTGCGGGGACTTGATTCCATTCAGCCACAAGAGCATTAGTGAGGTCTGGCACTGATGTTGGGCGATTAGGCCGCATTCGGCATTCAATTCATCCCAAAGTATTTTGATGGGGTTGAGGTCAGGGTTCTGTGCAGGCCAGTCAAGTTTTTCCACACCGATCTCAACAAACCATTTCTGTATGACCTCGCTTTGTGCACGGGGGCATTGTCATGCTGAAACAGGAAAGGGCCTTCCCCAAACTGTTGCCACAAAGTTGGAAGACAGAATTGTCTAGAATGTCATTATATGCTGTTGCGTTAAGATTTCCCTTCACTGGAACTAAGGGGCTAGCCGGTAGCGTTCTCCTGTCATCAGCCAAACACAAATTCATCAGTGCGGACTGCCAGAGTGTGAAGCGTGATTTATCACTCCATTGAAAGCGTTTACTGCTCTAGAGTCCAATGGCGGCGAGCTTTACACCACTCCAGCCGACATTTGGCATTGCGCATGGTGTTCAACTACTCGGACAGAAACACTTTTCATGAAGCTCCCGAAGACCATTTTGTGGCTGATGTTGCTTACAGAGGCAGTTTGGAACTCGGTCGTGAGTGTTGCAACCGAGGACAGACAATTTTTATGCGCTACGTGCTTCTGCACTCGGCGGTCCCATTCTGTGAGCTTTTGTGGCCTACACTTTGCGGCTGAGCTGTTGTTGCTCCTAGACATTTCACTTCACAATAACAGCACTTACAGTTGACCGGTGCATCTCTAGCAGGGCAACATTTTGACGAACTGACTTGTTGGAAGGTGGCATCCTATGACGGTGCCACATTGAGTCACTGAGCTCTTCAGTACAGGCCATTCTAACGCCATGTTTGTCTATGGCCATTGCATGGCTGTGTGCTCGATTTTGTACACCTGTCAGCAACGGGTGTGCTGAAAACCTGATCCACATCATTTGAAGGGATGTCCACCTACTTTTGGCCATGTGTGTATCTAAAAAAAATTGGGGGGCAAATCACTCAATCAACCCTAAACCTCATATAGATGTTTAATTAAATATTGTGGCGATTGAGAAAGTTGAGTAGACTAAACTGCTGGATGTAACCCTAGATAGCAAGCTGTCATGATCAAACATAAAGACTCAATAGTTGCTAAAATGGGAAGAGTTCTGTCCATGATGAGGCATTTCTCTGCTTTCTTGCCATCTCAGTCAACCAGACAGGTCCTCCAGTTCCTTGTTTTGT
>NC_036859.1:21956192-21969849 GCF_002910315.2 Salvelinus sp. IW2-2015
TGCACTCGGCGGTCCCATTCTGTGAGCTTTTGTGGCCTACCACTTTGCGGCTGAGCTGTTGTTGCTCCTAGACATTTCCACTTCACAATAACAGCACTTACAGTTGACCGGTGCATCTCTAGCAGGGCAACATTTTGACGAACTGACTTGTTGGAAAGGTGGCATCCTATGACGGTGCCACATTGAGTCACTGAGCTCTTCAGTACAGGCCATTCTAACGCCAATGTTTGTCTATGGCCATTGCATGGCTGTGTGCTCGATTTTGTACACCTGTCAGCAACGGGTGTGGCTGAAATACCTGAATCCACTCATTTGAAGGGATGTCCACCTACTTTTGGCCATGTAGTGTATCTAAAAAAAATTGGGGGRCAAATCACTCAATCAACCCTAAACCTCATATAGATGTTTAATTAAATATTGTGGCGATTGAGAAAGTTGAGTAGACTAAACTGCTGGATGTAACCCTAGATAGCAAGCTGTCATGATCAAAACATAAAGACTCAATAGTTGCTAAAATGGGAAGAGTTCTGTCCATGATGAGGCATTTCTCTGCTTTCTTGCCATCTCAGTCAACCAGACAGGTCCTCCAGTTCCTTGTTTTGTCATACCTGGATTACTGCCCAGTTGTGTGGCCAGGTGCGGAAAATAAGGACATAGGCAAATTGCAGTTGGTCCAGAACAGAGCAGCATGTATTGCACTTAGATGTTCACTGAAGGTGAATGTCAATAACATGCATGTCAATCTCTCCTGGCTCAAAGTTGAGGAGAGATGGACCGCATCGCTATTGGTCTTTGTGCAARGTGTTGATGTGTTGAAGGTACCAAACTGTCARTTCAAGCAGTTGGAACACAGTTCGGACAATCATCGGTACCACACAAAACATCAAATCGAATCAAATGTTATTTGTCACATGCTTCGTAAACAACAGGTGTAGATTAACAGTGAAATGCTTACTTACGGGTCCTTTTCCAACAATGCAGAGAGAAAAATATAGAAAATATTAACACATGGAATAAATACACAAAGAGTAACGATAACTTGGCTATATACACAGAGTACCTGTACCAAGTCGATGTGCAGGGGTACGAGATAATTGACGTAAATATGTACATATTATAGATAGGGGTAAAGTGACTTGGAAACACGATAGATAACAGTAGCAGCATCATATGTGATGAGTTAAAAGAGTTAATGCAAAGARAGTCAATGYAGACAGTCCAGGGAGCTATTTGGTTATTATTTAGCAGTCTTATGGCTTGGGGGTAGAAACTGTTCAGGGTCCTGTTGGTTCCAGACTTGGTGCATCGGTACCGCTTGCCKTATKGTAGCAGAGAGAACAGTCTATGGCTGGAGTCTGACAATTTTTAAGGCCTTCCTCTGACACTGTCTGGTATAGAGGTCCTGGATGCCAGGGAACTCGGTTCCAGTGATGTACTGGGCCGTATGCACTACCCTCTGAAGTGTCTTGTGAGTCTTTGTTGTGTTTTGATTCCTGTTTGGAGCCCAGGAAGAGTAGCCGCTGCCTCGGCAGCAGCTAATTGGGGATCCAAATAATTACTAAATACTAAAAGCAAACTGCTTGGTATGCCAAGCAGTTGCCATACCAAGCGGTGATGCAGCCAGTCRAGATGCTCTCAATGGTGCAGCTGTAGAACTTTTTGAGGATCTGAGGGMCCATGCCAAATATTTTMCGCCTCCTGAGGGGAAAGCATGCAACCAGAGGTCTCTTCACAGTCCCCAGGTCCAGAACGGAGGCTGGGAAACACACAGTATTGACTACATGGAACTCTMTGCTACCCCAGGTAACTCAGGATGGCAATAAAACCAGATTCAAGAAACATATAAAAGAACACCTTACAGAGGCCTCCCCGAGTGGCGCAGCGGTCTAAGGCACTGCCTGGCTCCCGAGTGGCGCAGCGGTCTAAGGCACTGCGTGGCTCCCGAGTGGCGCAGCGGTCTAAGGCACTGCGTGGCTCCCGAGTGGCGCAGCGGCAAGCACTGCGTGGCTCCCGAGTGGCGCAAGCGGTCTAGGCACTGCGTGGCTCCCGAGTGGCGCAGCGGTCTAAGGCACTGCCTGGCTCCCGAGTGGCGCAGCGGTCTAAGGCACTGCCTGGCTCCCGAGTGGTGCAGAGGTCTAAGGCACTGCATCTCAGTGCTAGACGTGTCATTCCAGACCCTGGTTCAACTCCAGGCTGTATCACAACCGGCCGTGATTGGGAGTCCCATAGAGCGGCGCACAATTGGCCCAGCGTCGTCCGGGTTAGGGTTTGGCCAGGGTAGGCAGTCATTGTAAATAAGAATTTGTTCTTAACTGACTTGCCTACTTAAATAAAGGTTAAATTTAAAAAAACGACAGACCCGGGTTTGACCCCAGGCTGTGTCACAACCGGCTGTGACCGGGAGTCCCATAGGGCGGCACACAATTGGCTCAGTGTAGTAAGGGAAGGGTTTGGCCACGGGGGGCTTTACTTGGCTCATCACGCTCTAGTGACTCCTTGTGGTGGGCTGGGCTTCTGCAGGCTGACTTCCGGTCGTCAGTTGGACGGTGTTTCCTCCGACACATTGTTGCGGCTGGCTTCAGGGTTAAGCGGGCGGGTGTTAAGACGCACGGTTTGGCGGGTCATGTTTCGCATGATATGACCTTCACCTCTCCCGAGCCTGTTGGGGATTTGCAGGATTGAGACAAGATCAAGGATATCATGAAAAAGGGGGTAAAATACAAARAAATATATAACTTACGGCATGACGGGGACTATGAAGAGACACAGGTATTTTGCATTGTATTATGTATTGTATTATATGTGATACGTGATTTTATTTGTTGTGTTTTAATTGGGGATCCTAATAACTACTAAACACTAAAAGCAAACTGTGTATGTATAAATAAACATTTGCAGCAAGGTGAAGCATGATGTTGCCTCTAATGAAAACAGTATCCACAGCTTTGAAATGATWACACCTAAGACACTAAAAATAAAAAGACACGKGCTGCATCCCAAATGGCACTCCCTATGGGCTCTGGTCAAAAGTAGGGCACTATATAGGGAATACGGTGCCATTTGGGATACAACCATGAAAAGCAATTATGAACCTGCAATGCCCATCTAGAGCCACAACAACAACAATACACTTGGAGGGGTATAATGCAAAGCAGGATCAATGAGTCAGCTAACTTGCCTAAATATTTTGAAATAACTTGAAATGGGCATCGTCTAATTGATTCAACCAAAAATATATCTATGTTTACCTCTTTTAATGAACCAGAAAATCTTATAGTAGTTATTTTTGGTTGTTTATCAAAGTTAGCTGGCTAACTCATTGATCCTGCTTTGTAGTATACCTCTCGGGTCTTATCATTCTAATGATCTGTCTGCAACAACAAACCATTCCTTTGTCTTCTCTGGACCCCAGAGTGAACGCTACCACAACTCTCTCATATCATGAGATAATCCATTCATAATTAATGTATGTACTATGTGCTGAAAAGACCAATCAATGATGCATTAGAAGAGAGTGTGATTGAAACTAACTGAATTATGTGGCTCATATAGACAGACACTCCATATGACCTCTGAGTCATCGACAAGGCAAGGTAAGTTAGATACCAATCTGTATCATTCTARCATGTAACCTGTTAAGCCTCAATCCACTGACTAACATACAGGCTGTGTCTACAATGGCACCCTATTACCTTATATAGTTCACTACTCCATAGGGGTCTGGTAAAACAAATAGTGCACTACACAGAGACTAAGGTGCCATTTGGGATACACRGCACAGCAAGCMCTCATCCCAGGTATGCTCCCCCTCCCTCCTCATATTTCTCACTTCGTGCCCTCCCCTAATCCACTCGTTAGTGTTAGGGAATGACTCATTAATATGTGTAAAGTGGACATAGTAGGAGTGGATCTGAACTCCACTAATGGGAAGATAATTGGAACATGCTGCACACACAGTCAGTGCTCTGCACACACACACACTTCGCTCTGCACACACACAGTCACACACACACACACACACACTTCACTCTGCACACACACAGTCACACACACTTCGCTCTGCACACACACAGTCACACACACACACTTCACTCTGCACACACACAGTCACACACACATCCACTTCGAGCAATGTGGCTTTTTTTGGTGGTGTTGAGTTGTTATTGATGATATGCCCCTGGTATTCTACGAGGACATTGTTTTCCTCAACAGCACTATTATTGCCGTAACATCACCAGTATCTTAAGAAATGCTTGGTTAGATACTATTGAGAAAATATGGAGATTGGATTTCATAGGTATACATAAACAGCATGCACTCTCAAAAAAGGGGTACGGTCAAGGTACATTAAGATTTGAGCATGTCCACTGCCAGTTTAGAAGTTTTTTATAAAGGCTTACATAAGAGAATGTGACAATAAAAAGTTATTGTAGCAACCTTAACACAACACCTAGCGAATTTGTMAGGAGGTTTGGACCTGYTGGTGTAGCAGTTAAGGTGTTGGCTTGACAGTCGCTGGACCTGGGTTCGAGTCCCGTTTGGGGCTCCCCCTGAATTAGCTACATGTATGTTAGAAGTGGGATTGCGCCTGTGAGGCCATCAAAGAGGCGTGTACACGTGAGTAGGGTTGCAAAGTTACCAATAATTTACCAAAGTTACTGGAATCTTCAGTCATTTTGGTAATTAACAGAAAATCTATGGCAATCTATCGTAACKTTGGTCATTTATACTTGAATAACTTTTTTTWAAAGTATGATATATATATAGTATTATTATATTTGTGTCCATATTGTCCATCAGTTTCTAGTAGACTGACCATATGGTCCAAGAGAAAACAGCCTAATTAATGAAAAAGCATCTAATCAACAATGGCATTACTTTAAATTGACTCTGCAACTCTTCCAAATTATTAACTGTGTTCACAACTGTCACCAGTTTGACGTCAAAACATTGACAACAAATAGATACTGACATAGTAAAATGAAAAAAAGTGTGTAAAAAAWATATAAAGGATATTTCATGCTGAAACCCTCATATTAAACACCAATGTAGTCACTGGACGGATGTTTTATAATTAGCATAATGTTTTACAGCTTTGTCATTACATTTTTTTTATCATATTATTTATACTGAACAACAATACAAACGCAACAATTTCAACGATTTTACTGAGTTACAGTTAGTTCATTTAAGGAAATCACTCAATTGAAATACATTCATTAGGCCCTAATTTATGGATGTCACATGACTGGGCAGGGATGCAGCCATTGGTGGGCCTGGGAGGGCATAGGCCCACCCACATAGCACACATACCACCCACTGGGGAGCCAGGCCCAGCCAATCACCATGAGTTTTTCCCCACAAAAGGGTTTTATTACAGATAGAAATACTCCTCAGTTTCATCAGCTGTCTGGGTGTTTAGTCTCAGACGCTCCCGCAGGTGAAGAAGCCGGATGCGGATGTCCTGGGCTGGCATGGTTACACGTGGTCTGCRGCTGTGAGGCTGGTTGGACGTTCTGCCAAATKATCTAAAACGACATTGGAGGCGGCTTATGGTAGAGAAACTAACATTAAATTCTCTGGCAATAAYTCTGGTGAACATTCCTGCAGTCAGCATGCCAATTGCACGCTCTCTCAAAACTTGAGACATCTGTGGWATTGTGTTGTGTGACAAAACTGCACATTTTAGAGTGGCCTTTTATTGTCCCGAGCATAAGGTGCACCCGTGTAATGATCATGCTGTTTAATCAGCTTCTTTATATGCTACACATGTCAGGTGGATGKATTATCTTGGCAAAGGAGAATTGCTCACCAACAKGGATGTAAACAMATTTGTGCAAAACATTTGAGAGAAATAAGCTTTTTGCGCGTATGGAARATTTCAGGGAATTATTATTTCAGCTCATGAAACATGGGACCAACACTTTATATGTTGCGTTAATATTTTTGCTCAGTATAATTATTTCATACATTTTACATGTGATAAGGCCACACAGAGGGCCAGAGATGATTACAGACACTTGTGATAATCTGAAGTAGCCAAAAGGGCCACTAGATGTATTGTGACAGATTACATAAAATCCTTGAAAGATACAATTGTTGTAGTTTACTGGTAAACTTTGAATGTTTCCAGTAATATACCTTCCCTTTGCAAMCCTACACGYTAGGGACTTGAAATAGAGAAGAGGCACATTTTTGCCACTTAAAAATAACAACTGGCTTTGTCACTGTGGTGGTACCTTTTCTTTGTAATATCTTATTTCACTTTTTTGCTTTTTTTAAATGTATTTTTTACAAAAACAAAAAAACATAGACAAAAAATCTAAAACAACTTAACGTCCACAAACATTAATGACATCACACGTGCTAAAACCCATATTCCCACCGTATCCACACCCAATGTTGTTTCTAATACTTGTAAGACCCCATATGACTTCAAATGGTGTTATGTTGTTTCTGTCTGTAGCTGGATAAAATATATATTTAAATAAGAAATMATTTGATTCTTCCATTCTCTTAACRTTGGAGTCTAATTTGACTTTCAGTATTTGAGTACTAGCTTCTTCAATATAAGTTAATATTATTTTTGTATCTCATCGCATCCCCATATTCCATGTCTTGAAATATGCAGATAGACATATAAAAAGCAAATTTACATTGTAAAACTTCTAACAGCCAGCTTTCTAACTCTGCCCATAACTTTTAGACTTTATAGCACTCCCGGAAGGTATGAATTATTGAGTCATTGTTAGTTTTACACTTAAAACATGACTCTGCCGTTGTGCTGTAGAATTTTGTCCCTTGTATAATAAATTCAAARACCTGAGTGTACAAAACATTAAGAACACCCTCCTAATATTGAGTTCCACAGGGATGCTGGCCCATGTTGACTCTAATGCTTCCCACAGTTGTGTCAAGTTGGCTGGCTGTCCTTTGGGTGGTGGACCATTCTTGATACACACGGGAAACTGCAACTGAAGCATTGCAGTTCTTGACGCAAACTGGTGCGCCTGGAACCTACTACCATACCCCGTTCAAAGGCAATTACATGTTTTTGTCTTACCAATTAACCCTCTGAATGGCACACAACCCATGTCTCAGTTGTCTAAAGGCTTAAAAATCATTATTTAACCTGCCTCATCCCCTTCATCTACACTGATTGAAGTGGATTTAATAAGTGACATCAATGAGGGATTATAGCAGTCTATGTCGTGGAAAGAGTGTTTTGTACACTCAGTGTACATTAGTTTATACTGGATTAAGGGTATATTTTCATGAACTGTAATTTAGCCAATCAATCTGAATTCTGAAAAGCTATGCAAGGATTGTTCCATAGGGTTGTGTTTTTAAGGAGGGATATTGGTTYTTGTAGAATCTGGTTCATTTTCTTCCATGTTGTTATAGTGTTCTTAACTAAGAAATTGTTAATGTTCTGCCATTAGCAACCTAGCCAATCTTCTGTGCCCCAGTAAAACGTTGGTGGTCTCTCGCTCCACTTGTAGCACCAAGGAATGAGAATAGTATTACACATAAAGTCTCTCTTCCGTTCTCCAGTAGACTCCACTAATTTCAGGCAAGTCGGGCAAGTAACTGTTCTGTGAAGWTATTTTTGTTGTGTCTTTGTTCTGTAGGCTTTTTATTCAGGCACTCTATTCAGCATTTCTTTACATCTCCCCCGTATCACGCAGAACGTGATTGTTAGTCCCGCCTCTTCTCAATAACAAGGAGGTTTATTTGACCTTCCTTAGAATGTCTTGGTTCTGTTTACTGATTGACCGGGTCAGTGAATAGGCAACGATCTTAACCAATCAACTATCCCTTACACAACAATATCCACCGAATATTTTCACGTGTTTGTTTTCAAAGGATGGAGCTAAGAATGGCAAGAGTCTTCAGTTACCGAGAGGTGACTTAGCAGCAGCACGGGATCGGGACCAGCAAAGTCGAGGATCGGGACACTGAATAGTGCGGGAAGTTGTAGCTCGAGGAAAGCGGACATTGAACTACAGCAAAGGGAAGTAAAAACTGTCACTATTGGATTTAGACTTAACTTCATTCATAGAACGAGATAGTAGCAGTGTGAACGGACAGTGCCGGTGTGAGTTGGCAAGAATAACGATTAGCCACAGTAGCAGACCGTGCAGTTAATGCAAATACAGCAATTCTGGAAACTCATGAGTAGGAGCATATCGCAAGCTCTGACTATAGAAGCAGATTACTAACTAATTCTAGCTGAAGATATTTCGTTTGGTTACTGATGAGAGAAGCAGACTTGTGATTTCACAGTGACTGTAAGAGAAAGAACATTATTCTCTCATGGGAGAAACGAGATCCATGAAGGGAGCTGAAAGGGCATTGTCTTTGAAGACAGTTTAGCGCTTGAGTCGCTGAGTTGAAACAAAATCAACTACTTTATTTTATTGACAATTTTAATTGTGACTTACTTTCAGGTTATCTAATAATCAATGGTTGATTATATACAAGGTAATGGGTTGGATGACAGTTTGAATATTTCCCCAACTAGTGTCAAACTATTTGGGTACTGGTTATTGAGGGTTACWGAGTGTGAGAAATACTTTGTTATGCCTTCTTGAATATTGTTGAATACTGTATGTGGTTTTGAAACTACTGTTTCTTTTTGAGTATTTAATGCTGTTGGTTGGAAAAATCAGTCCACTGCTCTTTATTATTTTCATTGAGTGTTATCAGTCTGAAGCTATATCACTGTGATAGATTGYATACATTGACTATTGAGGCACCATACTGTTTCTTGTGTTTGGAGTGTTGACTATCAAGACTCTGGACTCTACCACTACTCCTAGTGGATGAACATTGTTTATGTGAAACATGCTATAATTCTAAAGGAAGAATAGAAAAGACTGATGGGTGGAATTAAACCAAATAACTAAACGTTTATCTGGACTCACCACATGGATTTATTAATAGAGACCATACTATTGCACTCTTGCACATGTGCTTCATCAATATGTACCCATTGTTCCTCTTTAGTGAATTTAACAATATGTTGCAAGTAAAAGCCTTGGGTGGCGAGTTGATGAGTTGAATTCCAAATCTGGAATGTTAAAACCACCCTCAGATTTAGGGACATGTAAAACTTTCCTATTTATTCCATGAATTTTATTTGCCCATATGAAGTCTGTTATGGCAGAGTATACTTTTTTAAAGAATGTCTTCGGGGGGGGTAATTGGTATTACAAAAAATGTATAAACTTTGGAAGTAATGCCATTCTGAAGAGTTTTATTCTACCAGTAAAATGTATGGGGAGATTATCAATTTAATTAGCTTTTTTTGTTGTCACTTATTAAGCATCCTATTATTTAATATTTTTTGTTGTCCACTTAAAGGATTTCTGTAGATCATGAGTTATTTTTCTTTTCCCTATTGCCATTATTTCATTTTTTCCCATGTTAATTTTAGAGTATTCCAAAAATGTTTTAAACAAGGTGGGCATTGAGTTTCCAATATTAGTCAAGTACATCAGAAGATTGTCGGGAAATAATATACACTGCTCAAAAAAATAAAGGGAACACTTAAACAACACAATGTAACTCCAAGTCAATCACACTTCTGTGAAATCAAACTGTCCACTTAGGAAGCAACACTGATTGACAATAAAATTCACATGCTGTTGTGCAAATGGAATAGACAAAAGGTGGAATTATAAGCAATTAGCAAGACACCCCCAAATAAGGAGTGGTTCTGCAGGTGGTGACCACAGACCGCTTCTCAGTTCCTATGCTTCCTGGCTGATGTTTTGGTCACTTTGAATGCTGGCGGTGCTTTCACTCTAGTGGTAGCATGAGACGGAGTCTACAACCCCACAAGTGGCTCAGGTAGTGCAGCTCATCCAGGATGGCACATCAATGCGAGCTGTGGCAAGAAGGTTTGCTGTGTCTGTCAGCGTAGTGTCCAGAGCATGGAGGCGCTACCAGGAGACAGGCCAGTACATCAGGAGATGTGGAGGAGGCCGTAGGAGGGCAAAACCCAGCAGCAGGACCGCTACCTCCGCCTTTGTGCAAGGAGGATTAGGAGGAGCACTGCAGAGCCCTGCAAAATGACTCCAGCAGGCCACAAATGTGCATGTGTCTGCTCAAACGGTCAGAAACAGACTCCATGAGGTGGTATGAGGGCCCGACGTCCACAGGTTGGGGGTTGTGCTTACAGCCCAACACCGTGCAGGACGTTTGGCATTTGCCAGAGAACACCAAGATTGGCAAATTCGCCACTGGCGCCCCTGTGCTCTTTCACAGATGAAAGGCAGGTTCACACGCACATGTGACAGACGTGACAGAGTCTGGAGACGCCGTGGAGAAACGTTCTACTGCCTGCAACATCCTCCAGCATGACCGGTTTGGCGGTGGGTCCAGTCATGGTGTGGGGTGGCATTTCTTTGGGGGGCCAGGCCTCCATGTGCTCGCCAGAGGTAGCCTGACTGCCATTAGGTACCGAGATGAGATCCTCAGACCCCTTGTGAGACCATATGCTGGTGCGGTTGGCCCTGGGTTCTTTCTAATGCAAGACAATGCTAGACCTCATGCGGCTGGAGTGTGTCAGCAGTTCCTGCAAGAGGAAGGCATTGATGCTATGGACTGGCCCGCCCGTTCCCCAGACCTGAATCCAATTGAGCACATCTGGGACAACATGTCTCGCTCCATCCCCAACGCTACGTTGCACCACAGACTGTCCAGGAGTTGGCGGATGCTTTAGTCCAGGTCTGGGAGGAGATCCCTCAGGAGACCATCCGCCACCTCATCAGGAGCATGCCCAGGCGTTGTAGGGAGGTCATACAGGCACGTGGAGGCCACACACAATACTGAGCCTCATTTTGACTTGTTTTAAGGACATTACATCAAAGTTGGATCAGCCTGTAGTGTGGTTTTCCACTTTAATTTTGAGTGTGACTCCAAATCCAGACCTCCATGGGTTGATAAATTTGATTTCCATTGATAATTTTTGTGTGATTTTGTAGTCAGCACATTCAACTATGTAAAGAAAAAAAGTATTTAAATAAGAATGTTTCATTCATTCAGATCTAGGATGTGTTATTTTAGTGTTCCCTTTTATTTTTTTTGAGCAGTGTATATTGATACTTATTACGTTTGGGTCAGTCTAATTATTTCTGCAAGCTTCCAATTGCCAGGGCAAACAGGAGGGGGGAGAGGGAACATCCCTGTCTCGTACCCCTTTCTAAAGTAGTTTAATCAGATAATGTATATTTGTGTATATTTTTGCTTTTAGGATGTTTCTATAATATTTTTGAAATGTATTATTTCAGCTGGAAAGTTGAGTGCCTCAAAATTTTGATTAGAAAAGACCATTCAAGACGGTCAAAAGCCTTTTCGGCATCAACAGCCATTATTCAGTCCCTCCAGGATTCTGTGATTGGTTGATTTTGCATTAAATTATGCAATCAGCGCATATTATGCGAGAGCTCGCAATTTTGACCAATTCCCGCACTTTTAGTGCAGAAAAGGGTCCAATCAAAAGCGGGTTCGTAATTTATTTATTTTATTAAATTTTACCCCCTTTCTCCCCAATTTCGTGGTATCCAATCGCTAGTAATTACTATCTTGTCTCATCGCGCTACAACTCCCGTACGGGCTCGGTAGAGACGAAGGTCGAAAGCAATGCGTCCTCCGAAGCACAACCCAACCAAGCCGCACTGCTTCTTAACACAGCGCGCCTCCAACCCGGAAGCCAGCCGCACCAATGTGTCGGAGGAAACACCGTGCACCTGGCCCCCTTGGTTAGCGCGCACTGCGCCCGGCCCGCCACAGGAGTCGCTGGAGCGCGTTGAGACAAGGATATCCCTACCGGCCAAGCCCTCCCTAACCCGGATGACGCTAGGCAAATTGTGCGTCGCCCCACGGACCTCCCGGTCGCGGCCGGCTGCGAGAACCCAGAGACTCTGGTGGCACAGCTAGCGCTGCGATGCAGTGCCCTAGACCACTGCACCACCCGGTTCGTAATTTTGACCAATTACTGCACTGTTACCGTGGAAAATGGTCCAATCCAACCACACGTCAACAACGTTTTTTCCCCCCTGGCTGTCAGCATATACACATGCGAAGAAGATGAGTGATGGCTGATAAATCAAATCAAACATTATTTGTCACATGCGCCGAATACAACAAGTGTAGACTCTACCGTGAAATGCTTACTTACAAGCCATTAACTCTTTTTGAACTGCATTGTTGGTTAAGAAAGTATTTACCAAGTAGACAAAAATAAAAAGTAATAATAAAAAGTAACACAATAAGAATAATGAGGCTATATACAGGGGGCACCAGTACCGAGTCAGTGTGCGGGGTACAGGTTAGTTGAGGTAATTTGTACATGTAGGTGGGGGTGAAGTGACTATGCACAGATAATGAACAGCGAGTAGCAGCAGTGCACAAAAGGGAGGGGGGGATTTTATTTATTGTTCCGCAGTCTTATGGCTTGGGGGTAGAAGCTGTTGAGGAGCCTTTTGGTCCTAGACTTGGCGCTCCAGTACTGCTTGCTGTGCGGTAGCAGAGAAAAGTCTAACTTGGGTGACTGGAGTCTCTGACAATTTTATGGGCTTTCCTCTGACGCTGCCGATTGTATAGGTCCTGGATGGCCGGAAGCTTGGCCCCAGTGATGTACTGGGCTGTTCGCACTACCCTCTGTAGAGCCTTACGGTCAGATGCCGAGCAGTTGCCATACCAGGCGGTGATGCAACCAGGCAGGATGCTCTCGATGGTGCAGCTGTAGAACCTTTTGAGGATCTGGGGACCCATGCTAAATCTTTTCAGTCTCCTGAGGGGGGAAAAGGTTTTGTCGTGGCCTCTTCGACTGTCTTTCTATGTTTGGACCTAGATGGTTCATTGGTGATGTGGGCACCAAGGAACTTGAAACTCTCGACCCGCTCCACTACAGCCCCGTCGATGTTAACCTTTTCTCAATATAGGGGGTGCTGTTTCAACATTAGCATTTATCGTCTCCAAATTAAACTGCCTCTGCCTCATACTCAATTCTTGCTCGTACAATATGCATATTATAGTTATTATTGGATAGAAAACACTCTCTAGTTTCTATAGCCGTTTGAATTATGTCTCTGAGTGAAACAGAACCCATTCTACAGCACTTTTCCTGATATGGAGTGAGATTTCAGACATTTTGCCTCTGGTCCCAGGTCAGTTTTAAAGTCCCTGTAAATCCTATGAGGATACAAACACTGCCCATGCCTTCCTCTAGATGTCAGTAAGAGGTGACAATTTGAATGGAGTCGATTGCGCAATCAGGCCAGTATAAAACAGAAAAGACCGGATGTACCGTTCTTTTCCCGCTGCGCCTCACGCAAGATGGACGTCGGACTCTCTCTCTTTCAAGCGTGGTTTAGCCACTTATATATCGCCGTCATGTTTTACTCGTTATAGGTGTTAAAAACATCATAAGTATTAATTTAAACCGTTTTATAGCAATTTATATCCGTTTAGTGCGATTTTGAGCATTGCTTTGTGATGCACATTGAAGCACCGGACGTTCGGGTCCCGGTCGAACGTTAGTGGCATTTCGACGGACAAGAGAGCAGCTTTCGACCAAAAGAAGATTAGACCCAAGAAAGGATACATTGCCAAGATACTGATGGAAGAACAGCTCACAGTAAGAACT
>NC_036859.1:21970775-21985690 GCF_002910315.2 Salvelinus sp. IW2-2015
AGATTTACATATTGTGTCTTCCCTGTAAAACATTTTAAAAATCAGAAATGATTGCTGGATTCACAAGAAGTGGATCTTTCATCTGGTATCTTGGACTTGTGATTGAATGATATTTAGATGCTACTATTTACTTGTGACGCTATGCTAGCTATGCTATTCAGCTTTTTTACTGGTGGGGGGTGGGGGGTGCTCCCGGATCCGGGTTTCTGACTCGTTAGAAGTTAATGGGGGCCTGTTTGGCCCGCCTTTTCCTGTAGTCCATGATCAGATCCTTTTGTCTTGCTCAATCTGAGGGAGAGGTTGTTGTCCTGGCACCACAATGAACGGCAGTACAATGAACGGAAATCAATCTCATTTGCCAACAAAAATAACAACTAAAGACCGTGCGAAACATTTTCCAAATGTTTTTGGAAACAAGAGAAAGTCGACAATCAACAGTCACTTCGAATCAGCAAAGCATATGAGAATGTCAGAACAGTTCCAGCGGCAATTCACCATGACTGAAATGTTAGCAGGGAAGACTGTGGCAAGCACTGAAACAATCAAGTTGAGTGGCGTTTTACTCAAACTTTTACTCCGCTAACCTTGGCTTTAGAAGGGTGGTCGGCACTCTGCTCAATGGAGAGCGCTGCTCAAAGCACTGAGTGCAATTTGTCAGCTTTGCCGTTTTAAACTCTCTGTAAAGCTTAATACAGTATACAATACAATTCTGGGTTGCAGACTGAGTAGTTAATTGAAGTTCAGTTTATGAACATTGAGAACATAATTCTCTTAACAATTTGGTCCTTCGAGCCGGTTCCCAATACCTGTCCCTGCCGTCCGAAGACACCACGCTGAAAAACAGTGCACGGGCGGGTCGTTGACCCGTCAATTAAAGACCTGTCCCCTGACATTGGGGTTCCATAACAGGCCGGTATATATCTAAGGTCAGCAGAGACGGTGACGGAATCTAACCCACACTGCTTTTCCCAGCCTACGAGACGAAGGTCAGTAAATCTTTATTCACGAATTTGGGGGAATGATTTAAGATATCTTTGATTTGATKTTCTAAATACTTAGAATATATCAATAATAGGAGCTTGGTTATTCTAAACAGATTCACTAGGAKGCTTTTACTTTGTGTATTAACCAAAATCGATTGAGGGAACAGGTCCGCAATAACCTGAGGTACATGTGCACTACCATAAATAAAAATAGCTTAATAATTGAGGTCTGTGCGGAATGGCCTAATGGTTATTTGAGGGATGGCCGAGAGGTTATTAGCAAGGGATATAAATAGGTGCTGTGAGATAGGACGGTGATTTTGTGCAAATAGGATAACTTAAATGGTTAATTAACATATGGTAAATTTAACCATAGATCCAATTMAAAAAACATACCTAAATAAAGTCCTAAATTGAAGAGGCGAGGAAATAAAATAGGTTTGGTGAGATAGGACGGTAATTCTATGSGAACAAGATAACTCAAATGGTAAATTAACAAAAGTGAATTAACCATAGATCCGATTCAATAGACAATACTGAAATAAAGTCCCAAAAAATGGAGAAAGAAGGGAAACCTAATATAGCGGGGTGAGATACGAGATATTAACGTCAAAAGAACAAGGAACAACAGAAAAATAGGCTGCTGACTAGGGATTTACGACCCCTGGAAAATAGCTTATAGGTTGTATACGGGTGAGACCTAATGTCCGATCGAAAGACCCCTCTATAGATAAAAGCACACATAGGTTAAGAGATAGCAAAATACACATAGAGTGTGAGCCCACACATAGGGAGTAGTGACATACACATCAATAGTGAGACACATAGGAGTAATTTAATCAGAATTTTAAAAGCACACACATAGAAGAAGGAGATATATATATTTATCAGTCAAAAGTCATAAGGAACAACTAAGAATAAGTAGAACTTATAGTCGTATAAAGTGTGAGACCTGAATAATATATCAGGATTCATACAAATAATTATTGTAAAATTCTAGGAAAAAATGACCAGGAGGAATTTATCAACATAGGTTAAGGATAATAACAGTAAAAAGCACATAAACATAGATTGTAAGAAGAAGCATAATAACAATAACAATAATAACAATAATAGTAATTGAATAAACATGGGTAGTAAATCCTCTAAGGGAATCCCGGAATTAACAGGAGATGAGAAAGATCCCGTGTGGCTCAGTTGGTAGAGCATGGCGCTTGCAACGCCAGGGTTGTGGGTTCATTCCCCAYGGGGGGACCAGGATGAATATGTATGAACTTTCCAATTTGTAAGTCGCTCTGGATAAGAGCGTCTGCTAAATGACTTAAATGTAAATGTAAAGATATGCAGGGAAAAGATAAGAGGAACATCTATTTTGGCCCGAAATTGAGGAAAAAGTATGAATTTGATGGACGTTTAAATATAGAAAAACTGGAATTAATGATTAAACAAATAAATAGGGTTTGTGKGGACAAGGTAGAAGAGCAACAGACAGAAGGGCTCGACACCGCTCGTATTTGGCTGGCWGAAGCTAGAAAAAGAGCGGAGGGGGCCAAGAAAAAGGGAGCTACTAAGGAGGAAGAGGCACAGAAAGGAGGACAGGATTTAGCAACCTTATTGAGAAAGTGGATAGAGGTAGAAAAGGGTGGAGGTGAGAAAAGACAAAGAACTCTGAAGAGAGAAGACAGAGAGGGACCTAAATGTTACAACTGTAGCAAGCCAGAACATTTGGCTAAGGAGTGTGAGGAACCATGCATGCACTGCGATAAGGTGGGCCACAATCACAGAGACTGTAGAAAGAACAGAAAGGATAGGCGAGAGGGTCAAAGGCAAGAACAGAGAGAAAAAGGTCAGGCGCCTACAGCCAGACTCAGAGGAGGAATAGAAAAGAAAGAAGCAGATCACCTCGAGATAATTGTAGACAAACATAAAGGAGGCCTTAAGGGGAAGGGACCTAAGAGAGAAGGGAAAAAATGGACAGGATCAGACGATAGAAAATGTTTCAATTGCGATAAGACAGGACATTTCGCCCGGGAGTGTAAGGCTCCCCGTAAACATTGTGACCGAGTAGGACACAACCACTATTGGTATGTTTTGCCTGGAAAGATACGGTCGCTAGTGTTTGTATAAGATATAAACTGAACGTTTTAATAGCTTGTTTGGTTCAAATTGAAAGAAGGGATAAATTGAACTTTTTAATAGATTGTTTAGGTTAAATTGAAAGACTAATTCATTACGTTGTCTTGCCCAAATGGTCTCCTGGAATAACCTATTGAGAATGGAGTGGTATTTAAATTACTGAATCATAGAAGAGACAGTTACCTAAATCTAATGAATTCTAAATAATAGCGGAGAGATAATTGCGATAGAGTTGTGCCCATCGAAATGTGTTTTTATTCTTATGGATTGACTGATGTCGGATAAAAGTTTTGTGATAGTTTCTGGTTATTGATTCTTGGTTTGATTGTTTAGGTAACACCAGTGAATTGGAACAGAAAGTTAATGTATTCTAACATTATAATCTGTTTACATTACGTGGAACAATGTCAGGTCAGTAAAGTGGACTGTTTGCAGACAGACTAAATGGGTTTTAATGTTGCCAAGCAAGCTTGGGCAGAACTAGTCAAGTAGTAGGGGAATTTCAGAGATTTGAAGTAAAGTATTGTATCCAARGGTAGCGCATGTTCAATTAAGTACGTATAACCATTGAGGAAATGTAAAACTAATGATTGGAGGGAGTACAATGGAATTATCATTATTATTAGGTTTTGTTTGTAGTCAACGTTTGGGTTTCTGAATCGGGGTAGTATAATGAATGCTGACCAAGTGGGTTTTTTCTGGGAAAAGGAGTGCTTCATTGTCTCTCTTCGGAAATGTTTTCTGGGGGCTGTAATCTTGAAGGGAGCGAGTGAGATAGAGGCATATTTCTACTAAATTGAAAAGGTCTGGAAATGTTTTGTTTGTTTTTAACCTAGGGGGTTGAGGAGATTTCCATTTTTCCTAGAGACGATATCTTAAAGGGGTACACACACATATGGAATTTTAGAAGTTTTATTTTCTGAGTTTTAATTAAACACGTGAATTATTTTGATAAAGGAATGTTCTGGGAACCTGGGATACAACATGTAGAAAATGTTTGATGGTTTTTCTTTAATTTGTCTAATATAGTAAGAAACACTACGGTGAAAGGGTGGTATGAATTTTGACCTCTATCATGGCTTTCCTTTGTGGTCAGATCAGCCTCATGGGAGGGCCATTTGGATAATGAATTTAAGGTCATTTGTAAAACTGATTTTAAGGTGGCTTAAGTAATGTTTAGAAATCTAGCAAAGTTTTATTTTCCTTTAGGGAGTCAGCTGTTGTTGTATGCAGTGTAAGAAAATTGACACTTAGAGATTACTACCATAGACATGTGATTTTTCTAAAATCCATGAGTTCAGACAGGGAGACAGTGAGACATTTAGTCAATATTTGGAAACAACCCATATTTGATACTGACTGTTATAAGAAAGAGCGACAGACAGATAGTAGAAAAGGCAGACGGAGAAGGGCTCCCCCGCCCTATGCTGGGACCTAAGGTGACCTTGATAGCTTGGGAGTATTAGGAAGGGGGGGCCAGGAAAAGAGCAAGACAGAGGGAGATTGAGAGAAGACTGGGAGTGAGGTGCAGGAGACCTGGAGAGTTACGAAGGTTAGAATCTCATAATAAGCCAGGATTGAGAGAAGACAGAAGTGACACAGAATAATTAGAAGACGATGAGAAGATACCCCAATTCCCACTCATAACCTTACCCAATCCCAGAGCTGGGGATGGAGCATAACCAGACACGATAGAAGTCTATAGGGCATGGAGACAGAGGGATGTAGCAAGGGCATTAGAAGGAGTCGCACATCCTAAAACAGGAATAGGGGGATTCAGAAGAGTTTTGGTACAAGGATAAGTTGCCCATACTACCTAAGTCATTGTTTAGGTATGCAGCAATATTGATACATGGGCAGAGCCATGTATCAACCAGAGGGATGGTACAGGTAATTAGACAACACTTTGTAGCATAAGAATGGTAGAGCAGGTTAGGAAAGACRTTGTGGCCTACGTGATAACGAACTACTTAAAAACATTTTTTTTATAATAGATAAATATAGSAAATGGGTAGAAGAGTTCCCAACTTACTTGGCGGACACGATTATGGTAACTAAAAAATTAGKTCAAGATATTATCCCTAGAGTTGGGATACTAGGATCTATTTCTTTAAATAATGGATGACAGTTTAGCTAATCAGGTAGAACAAATAGAAGGCCAGAGTTAGGGACCAGAACAGGTAGATATAGAAGTTGAAGATATACTAGCAGAACACATGAGAAGACTGTTTGTTAACCAAACCCGTATGTCCAAGATTTTGTGTCCAACAGGTGAATTACAGGAGAAGGTGATTCACTCAATCCAACCAGGAGACTGGGTGTGGATCCAGTCCCTGAGGAGAATAGACTGGAAGCAGCCCCGTTGGGAAGGCCAATACCAGGTTCTGTTAAACCACTGCCTTTGCCATTAGAATAGCTGAGAGAGTCACTTGGGTCCACGTTACCCACTGCAAGAAGGTATGTACACATATGAGCACGGCTGATCACACACAGAGTTAGGAGAAGAACCGAGTACCAACAGGGTCCGGGGGTTACCTCCTTAATGAAGATTTCCTATCCCGACTGTTCATCACTGTGTGTGCTCCTAGAAGTGTGAGTATGGGGTGGTACCTAGCAGACCGACTAAGGGCAGGAGAGGGTTGGCGGCTTGGTAATCTTTCTGATACATCCAGATCCACCACCTACCGGTACTAATTAACTTAGATGATTTTAATGGCTGAAAGGTAATCGTTAATGTGACTGACTTAGGTTTGGAAGTACAGGAGACAATTCTTAACCTCACAGCACCTATAACTGATGTAGCGTGGGCTCGGACCAGCAAAGGACGCATACGACAGAAACTACCAAAAAGGGTGSTTAGGAACTTGCGCCCCGGGGTTATTGGTCCAACCAGTTCGAGTTAGTCATCAGAAGCCAGTTATAGGAGGCTAAAGAAGGCACAGGAGGAGTTTTGACCAGGATGGGAGTCTAGATGGATGCTATTGGCATCCTCAGGGAAGTCCCAGATGAATCAAATAGGYGAAGGCTTTACCACTACATTATTTTGGTGGTTGACAATAAATAAAAATGTGGATTGGATTAATGACATCTATTATAATCAACAGAGATTTGTGAATGATACTGGGGATGCAGTGAAGGGGTTCTCTGACCAATTATCCGCCACCTCCCTCATGACCTGGTAAAATAGACTGACTCTCGATATGTTAATTGGCAGAAAAGGGYGGGGTATGTAGAATGATTGGGGTTCATTGCTGTACGTTTATTTTTTAATAACACAGCTCCAGATGGATCAGTGACCAAGGCCCTGGCTGGTTTAACTTCTTATGGCTGCAATCCTGTTAACGTGATCGATATGACAACAGCCAGTGAAAGTGCAGGGCGCCAAATTCAAACAGACATCTCATAATTACATTTCCTCAAACATACATGTATCTAATACCATTTTAAAGGTAATCTTGTTGTTAATCCCACCAAAGTGTCCCAATTTCAAATAGGCTTTACAGCGAAAGCACCACACAACGATTATGTTAGGTCACCGCCAAGTCACAGAAAAATTCAGCCATTTTTCCAGTCACAAAAAGAGGAGTCACAAAAAGCACAAATAGAGATAAAATTAATCACTAACCTTTGATGATCTTCATCAGATGACATTCATAGGACTTCATGTTACACAATACATGTATATTTTGTTTGATAAAGTTCATATTATATAAAGAAACTGAGTTTACATTGGCGCGTTACGTTCACTAGTTCAAAAAACATCACGTGATTTTGCATAGCCACATACATTTTACAGAAATACTCATCATAAATGTTGATGAAGATACAACTGTTACACATGGAATTATAGATATACCTCTCCTTAACCTGTCTAGCCCACACTTCCACTGAAAAGGCAGCGAGCGAAATTCAAAAAATATTTTTGGGAAATATTTAACTTTCACACATTAACAAGTCCAATACAGCAAATGAAAGATAAACATCTTGTGAATCCAGCCAACATGTCCGATTTTTTAAATGTTTTACAGCGAAAACACCACGTATATTTATGTTAGCTCACCACCAAATACAAAAAAGCACAGACATTTCTTTCACAGCACAGGTAGCTTGCACAAAACCCCCAAATAGAGATAGAATTAGTCACTAACCAAGAAACAACTTCATCAGATGACAGTCTTATAACATGTTATACAATAAATCTATGTTTTTGTTAGAAAAATTTGCATATTTCAGGTATAAATCATAGTCTTACATTGCAGCTACAATCACAAATAGCACCGAAGCAGCAAGAATAACTACAGAGAGCAACGTGAAATACATAAATAGTCATCATAAAACATTTATGAAAAATACATGGTGTACAGCAAATGAAAGATAAACATCTTGTGAATCCAGCCAATATTTCAGATTTTTTAAGTGTTTTACAGCGAAAACCAATATAGCATTATATTAGCGTACCACAATAGCCAACCACACAACCGCATTCATTCACCGCAAAGTAGCGATCGCAAAAAAACAGCAAAATATATAAAATTATTCACTAACCTTGACAAACTTCATCAGATGACAGTCCTATAACATCATGTTACACAATACATATATGTTCTGTTCGAAAATGTGCATATTTAGCGGTACAAATCGTGGTTTTACACATGTGAATACGTAGCCAAACTGCACAAAATTATCCGGATATATTTCTGACACTCACCTAATCTAATCAAAGAACTCATCATAAACTTTACTAAAAAAAATACATGTTGTACAGCAAATGAAGATACACTAGTTCTTAATGCAATCGCCGTGTTAGAATTCTAAAAATAACTTTAGTACGACATACAGCTTACGTTATAGCGAGACAGCGCCTGCAATGAGGGGGAAAATAGTACTAAACATTTTCCACAGAAATACGAAATAACATCATAAATGGTTCCTACTTTTTGAGCTTCCATCAGAATCTTGTACAAGGAGTCCTTTGTCCAGAATAAATCGTTGTTTGGTTTTAGAATGTCCTCTTCTCCTGTCGAATTAGCAACCAAAGCTAGCCAAGTGGCGCGAAGTTGTCCATCTTCACCAAACGCAGAGAACGGAAAACGCCAAAACTCCCGATAAACGTTCAATAATCTGATAAAACTATATTGAAAAAACATACTTTACGATGATATTATCACATGTATCAAATAAAATCAAAGCCGGAGATATTAGCCGTCTATACCGAAAGTTTTTCAGAAGGCAATCCAGGGTTCCTTCCCGCGCCTTGCCTGAAACCAAGGAAATTTGGGGTCACGTCATTCCAAGAGCTCTTGTTCGACCTCAGATCAAGCTAGACACCCCATTCCACCTCCCACTGCCTGTTGACATCTAGTGGAAGGCGTATGAAGTGCATGTATATCCATAGATTTCAAGCAAATGAATAGGAAGGCCCTGGAACAGAGCCTCGATTTCAGATTTTTCACTTCCTGTCTGGAAGTGAAATATATAATTCAAACGGTTTTAGAAACTTGAGAGTGTTTTCTATCCAATAGTAATAATAATATGCATATTGTACGATCTAGAATAGAGTACGAGGCCGTTTAAATTGGGCACGATTTTTTCCCAAAGTGAAAATAGCGCCCCCTATCCCAAAGAAGTTAATGCAACCGCTGTGTCAGATTTCAAAAAAACTTTACGGAAAAAGCAAACCATGCAATGATCTGAGAACGGCGCTCAGGAAAAAAAAATGTATCCGCCATGTTGGAGTCAACAGAAATCAGAAATAACTATTATAAATATTACCTTACCTTTGATGATCTTCATCAGAATGCACTCCCAGGAATCCTAGTTCCACAATAAATGTTTGATTTGTTCGATAATGTCCATTATTTATGTTCAAGTAGCTACTTTTGTTAGGGCGTTTAGTACACAAATCCAAAAGCTCGTGCAGGTCCAGCCGAACGTTGGACGAAAAGTTCAAAAAGTTATATTACAGGTCGTAGAAACATTTCAAACTAAGTATAGAATCAATCTTTAGGATGTTTTTATCATAAATCTTCAATAACGTTCCAACCGGAGAATTCCATTGTCTGTAGAAAAGCCATGGAACGCAGGTCGCTATCATGTGAAATGCGCGTGACCAGGACCTGGCTCTCTGCCAGACCACTGACTCAAAGAGCTCTCATCCGGCCCCACATCACAGTAGAAGCCTCATTCAAGTTTCTAAAGACGGTTGACATCTAGTGGAAGACTTAGGAAGTGCAACATAACCAATATCCCACTGTGTATTCAATAGGGGCTGGGTTGATAATCGACCAACCTCAGATTTCTCAGTTCCTGTTTGGATTTCTTCTCAGGTTTTTGCCTGCCATATGAGTTATGTTATACTCACATACATCATTCAAACAGTTTTAGAAACTTCAGAGTGTTTTCTATCCAATACTACTAATAATATGTATATATTAGCAACTGGGACTGAGGAGCAGGCCGTTTACTCTGGGCACCTCTGGGCACCTTTCATCCAAGCTACTCAATACTGCCCCTGCAGCCATAAGAAGTTAACCACATTAGCTCACGAATTAGCAGAGAACTCTGGGCTGGATAATTCTTTAACAAAGTGTGTTTGGGAAATGGAAAAATGTCATAATCACTGTGTTGTTGGCAACTTTCACCTGTATGAGTGTTTTGGTTCTGTGTGGATGTTGTTTGGTTCCATGTGTGAGAGGTTTGATCACCAGGACTCTGGAGAGGTCAATGACGCAACAGATGGTGAGGTACGGACCGATTCCGAGCTCCGGCCAGTGGGATGACGAATACAGGCCTCCAGGCCTAGGAGATGGCTCCGTTTCTTTGTTGGATGAGACTATTTTTAATGTTTAGACTGTTTTTATGAATATTGTAATAAAAATCCTAACAGGAAGCGTTATGATTGGATATAGGCCTATAACAGTCATTGATGAATATCGAATGTACATACATGTATTGGTTTGGATTATTCTTGTATACCATTCATGTTTCCATATAGTGTTTGAGGTATCAGGGTGTATTATTTGGTCATTAAGGGTGGATTGTTAATGGAATTTATATGTTTAAATTAATGATTAGAATATTCCACCCTGAAACCATATAATTGTATGAAATTGATTAGAATCATAAAATTATTATTAATGATGTGTGTAGTTTTAGTCAGTAAAATTATAATAAATTACGTGTGTAGTTTTAGTCAGAATTAGGGTAAAACAATATCTGTACAATATGTCTTTATAGTATCTTAAACACAGACTGTCTGAGCAAAATTCGGTGCCGACCTTGGCTAGGGGCCACTGAGAGATTTGGGAGAGGGCAGGGAGTACTTCTCACGGTCCCTAATCTTGGGGGAGGACAGGGAGTGCTTCTCACGGTCTGCCTAATCTTTGTCGGCTGGGTAGTGATACAGTATGTGTGTAGGATACCTACTGTTCGTGTGTATGTATGTGCGTATGATATCTACTGTGTGTGTGGAAGTATGTGCGCCGCTATAAAATGGATGTCTTTGTATTGTGGACTTCAGAACGTTCTCGTGAATAAACATTTGACTATTGTAGGCTGGGCCTCTGTCTGTTTTCATTTCAACCAGTATCTTACAAATTCTGGGTTGCAGACTGAGTAGTTAATTGAAGTTCAGTTTATGAACATTGAGAACATAATTCTCTTCACAAGACCCTATGCATCTGCCATTTTCTCCTGCTCTTCTACACATATTCATATTCACTCACCTTCACACTCCCATTCATATGCACAAACACACACACCCACACACATCCATAAAATTGTTATTGACATGTATGCTATATTTCCTCTTTTGTATTGTCTTTTCAGTGTGTATTCCTTGCGTTTTATCTCAGCCTATCAGACAGGTCCTGAAGTAATCAAATTAACTGGCCGTGAATGATTATTTACATTTACTTTTACACCTTTTTCTCCCCAACCTTGTCCCATCGCTGCAACTCCCCTACAGACTTGGGAGAGGCTAAGGTCAAGAGCCATGTGTCCTCTGAAACACAACCCTGCTAAGCTTGAAGATTACCATGYGAGGGTATTTAGCGTTCTTTTGTTTCAATTCATCTTCTAAAGTTTACWTTGTTTCTAGAAGGCCAATTTTCTAAAGGAACGCTTTTGTACCTGTGGACTTTATGTAAGAAAGGTACTATATTGTCACTAAGGCACACATATAGCTCTGTTAAGGTATGAACTGCAAGGGTACAATTAGTTACCTATAACTAATGGTACAATGGATGTGTCTTACAGGGTACCACTACAGTGACAAGCGTTTGTACCCCTTTAAGTACAATTCTGTACCTTTTTTTTCTGAGATTGTGCAGTATAAACCAACAACATACTTAACAAAAATAGACCTACAATACACCCCAGTACTGCACATTCTATAAGATCGAGCACATGGAACAGAACATAATACAGTACAAACATAAAGAGATCTCAACATCTTCAGTGAATGGGAGGACTTGGTAATTGGGATCTGCACTGATACTGGCTAATTATGTGATTACAAAGCCTGCTGTAAATTATAATCACAGTACATTATTACGCTATCTGGGACGTGGTCTGTACTTTGGGAGATCTCCTGATCTCAGAATAATAATGTGGCAGTAGTAAAGACACAAACTTAGCTTGCTTCAAAACTGATCCAAATATGGTAGCAGGTAGGCTATAGTTTACCACACACTATACAGAAGGCTATATAGCCACACTTGACGAGGCACTATTCTAGGATGCACGGTGTGCAAAAATTGGACTTTGTAATTGGAAAGAAACGAGGGCAAGATTGCTTACAGGAGTTGAATGTGTGGCATCTATTTGCAGCAGCCGTCCTTTGCTGCTTTTCCTCGGATACAGACTTGTGATATTGAAATTACTTGTGGGAAGCATATTTTGGCTTTAATTTAGTTTTAATATCTGATGAGGCCTCATTTTCTCTGGCCGTGGTTGTTTCTCTGCCTCCCTCATAGTCCTGTAGTSTCCATGACAATATACAAGTTCAGATGTTTGAATCTTATTACTTCTCTTTCCTTCTCCTCAACGATCCCACTAACAGTGCCCCCTCAGAGCACTTCCGTACACACCATCCTGTAATTGCCCATTCTTCAGACAGAGAGCAGAGCAGCAGCAGAGATTGAAAAGGGCACTTTTTATGAGATGCAGAGGTCAGCCACCTAATTAGCAGCCCTCTCGGCCTTTCCATAAATTCACCATACCACCGCTGTTCTCTGTTGCTGTCGCCACGGTGTTCCTATTCATTCTCTATCTCTCCAACCGATGGCCCCTTTGAAGAGATCCCACTACAAAGGAAGATTGGATCCAGCGACTTTTAATTAGCTGCTTTATGTGAGAAAAGACATGCAGTCAAGAAATCTGTAGAGTTACGGGAGCAATTAGGGTCAAGTGCCTTGCTCAAGGGCACATCGACAGATGTGTTTTCACCTAGTCGGCTCGGGGATTCGAACCAGCTACCTTTCGGTTACTGGCCCAAGGCTCTTAACTGCTAGGCTACCTGCCGCCACACAGAGAGGAAAATACAGTACAAACACTGCCATAACCTGGCAGCTCCCAATTCAATACACATAGCCTTGAAAAGGTAATCACAAGCTGAGAAATAGGAGGCAGGAGAGCACTGGTTCCTGGGCACATCTATTGATGTGCCCTTGAGCAAGGAACTTAACCCTAATTGCTCCCGTAAGTCGCTCTGGATAAGAGTTTCTGCTAAATGACCTACAGGTTGATAAGGCTCTATCGATACAGACACAGTAGATAGACAGGGTTTGGTTGTGAGACAGAGCCAGTTCCCTGCTTCTCCTGTAGTACAGACCGTATCTCCTGAAAGCCAGCCAGGCAATAAGCACCATTACCACCATGACTGTTCTGTTGTTGGGGCTCTAAATTGAGTGGGCTGATAGATTCGCTGCGTCTCTCTCTCTGGACAGAGGGAGCAGCGGATTATAGTATCATCTCCAGCCACTGGGGAAAAGCCTCAACCCCAGTGAAATAGATATCAACCTAGGCCTTTGTTTAGTTCTTCTAAACAAAGCTTAAAACCCCAAACAGCAAGCAATGCAGATGTAGAAGCACGGTGGCTAGGAAAAACTCCCTAGAAAAGGAGTACTGTACTGTACCTGCCCCCTTCCTGTGCCCATTGTCCCCCTTCTCCCTCCTCTTATTCTCCTGTGCGGTGGCGTGCTGAGGGTTGAGGTGGTCTGAGAGCCTGGAGTCATGCTCTTATATAACACCCACACAAATAATGTAGTGTGAAAGACAACCGCTGCGTGAGCAGAGGGAAACAAATCCTGCCTGAACACTACAGTGGTGCTGTTGAGTGCATGGCTCCTACCATTACTACTTTAAGAGGGACAGGAATAGGGGCTGGGAAAAGGGACAGGGGGGGGAAAGGACAGGGTCAGGGACGGGGGCACACACTGGTTGAATCAATGTTGTTTCCACATAATTTCAATGAAATTACGTTGAACCAATGTGGAATAGACGTTGAATTGACGTCTGTGCCCAGGGGGTTGGGGCCATTATAAAGACAGGGACAGGGGCTGCTGGAAGCTGTTTTCTTTTCTCTCTTTCAAGGAGATTAGTTGTATCTGGAAATCTCCTTTACCCACATCGAGACAAAGGCAGGACAATCCAACCATACCTCTGCAAATCAAATCGTATTGGTTGTATACACAAATTTGCTATGTTATTGCAGGTGCAGTAAAAAAATAGTTTTTCTAGTTCCAACAGTGCAGTAATACCAAGCAATAAAACATTTAAACAGCAAGTAAACATTATTAAAGTGAACAGTGCACTCAGAACAGCATCAATTCGTCGGGGCATGGACTCTACAAGGTGTTGACAGTGTTCTACAGGGATGCTGGCCCATTTTTTTCTCCAATGCTTCCCACAGTTGTCAAGTTGTCTGGATGTCCTTTGGGTGGTGGACCATTCTTGATACACACGTGAAATGGTTGAGCGTGTTCTTGTCAGAAAACCAGTGCCCCTAGCATCTACTACCATACCATGTTTAAGACACTTAAATCTTTTGTCTTGCCCATTTACCCTTTGAATGGCACACATACACAATCCATGTCTCAATTCCAAATCAAAATGTATTTGTCATGTGCGCCGAATACAACCGGTGTAGACCTTACAGTGAAATGCTTACTTACAGGCCCTAACCAACAGTGCAGTGTTTAAGTAAAAAAAATAGGTATTAGGTAAACAATAGATAAGTAAAACAAATTATAAACAACCACGTTACAAAGATCATGAAAAATAACAGCTAGGCTATAACAGTAGCGAGGCTACAGTTGAAGTCGGAAGTTTACATACACTTAGGTTGGAGTCATTAAAACTCGTTTTTAAACCACTCCACACATTTCTTGTTAACAAACTATAGTTTTGGCAAGTCGGTTAGGACATCTACTTTGTGCATGACACAAGTAATTTTTCCAACAATTGTTTACAGACAGATTATTTCACTTATAATTCACTGGAATTCACTGTATCACATATCCAGTGGGTCAGAAGTTTACATACACTAAGTTGACTGTGCCTTTAAACAGCTTGGAAAATTCCAGAAAAGTATGTCATGGCTTTAGAAGCTTCATTGCTCCCAAGGATGAACTAGACTTGTTTAGGTTCACAATTCTTTTTCTGAGGTCTTGGCTGATTTCTTTTGATTTTCCCGTGATGTCAAGGAAAGAGTCACTGAGTTTGAAGGTAGGCCTTAAAATACATCCACAGGTACACCTCCAATTGACTCAAATTATGTCAATTAGCCTAAACAGA